>NC_069510.1:41008906-41178906 GCF_027579735.1 Bombina bombina
ACCTACTCTTACTGTGGGAATCGAGCCTGCATAGTGACAGGCATTGCCGTGGCTTCACGTTATGCACAGTGACGTCACGAGCAATGATGTGATGACGTCACGCGCAATGACGTGATGACGTCACTGCGCAACTTTATTTAAAATGAACAATGTTAAGTATAGGAGCAGGGGGCATGCTGTTTAGAAGCCTGTACTCAGGCATCTAAGCAGATACAGATTCCCAAGACCCACAGTTGGAAAGGCAATCGCATAACCTTTCCAACAGTGTAAGTCTTGGGGATCTGGGGAAAAAAAGGTTAAAAAATAAATATTTAAAAATAAATAAATAAATAAAACAGCATAGCACCCAGGTGGGAAAGGGCTTCGCACTCAAAGGGTTAATACTGTGATATTGTGGAGTAAGACTATGCAAACATTATGGCATTGACTGTCCCTTTCAAGTGAGCACACTTATAACATTTTTTTATTGTTTTTTATTGTTTTTGTTACCTGTGGAGGATATTGAAGAGGTCGGAGGTTGTCCTAGAGCCCTTTGTACCTCAGCTGAAAGACAACATTTGTATATATATATATATATATATATATATATATAGTTATAAATACATTTTAAATCATACGGATAAGAACATTTGAATTACACAAAATAAAACATTACAAAACATACCTGTTGTTTGGCCAAGACCTGCTTCTTCAGGGGTGCTGCACATTATGTCAGGCAGTGTCGCTGCAGAGGAAAAGCTGTGGCTGGACTCAGTCTGGATACTGACGGCCAATGGCACTGTGGCATCAGCAGCAGCAGCAGCAACATTAGTAGATGCTGGAAAACATATAATTCTAAAGTAGAAAATAACATATTATTGCCTATAATAATATAAATAAAACAAAAGGTCTAAATACTATTTTAAACAACATCATTTGTGACATGGATGACGCATGTAAGAAAAGTGTAATTACCTGCCAAATTGTCAGTATCATGCCCGACCTCATCCAGACCTAGCGACATATTCATCCCCAACTTCTCCATCAGCAGAGTCTTGTATGAAGAGAGCTCTGCTGAATAAGGACATCCACCGCTTGTAGTATGTGCAGACTTCCTCTCCCTGGCCAGCTTGGCCTTCAAGATTCTCTTGATATCTGAGAATCTTTTTTTGCAATGCTCCGCCAATTTCGCATGGGCACCTTCAGCAGAGACACTGTCAGCTATACCTCGCCAGATCTGATTTTTTTTCTGGCGAGGGAGGTCTGCTAGGCTCTGGAACTATAAATAAAATCATAGTGCTCCAGAACTTTGGTTACAAGAATCCGGTTCTGGTCAAAATTAAATTGTATATTGCGCCCGAATCTTGTCTTACCAGTTTCCGCAGACGCCATATACAATCAAAGAAACAAAAAACAAAATTAAAAAAACAAAAATGTTGCACCAACAAATTCATCAATTATTACTAACTTTCTCACACAACTATGAGCTTAGTAAATAACACACATTGTACTCCATTTTCATGCACCTTTTTTGCCTAGATTACGAGTCTTGCGTTGAGAGGTCCCAATGCTGCTTTTTAACGCCCGCTGGTATTACGAGTCTGGCAGGTACAGGTGTACCGCTCACTTTTTTTCCGCGACTCGAGCATACCGCAAATCCACTTACGTAAATTGCATATCCTATCTTTTTAATGGGATTTTCCTAACGCCAGTATTACGAGTCTTGGAAAAAATGAGCGGTACACCCTCTCCTGTCAAGACTGATACCGCATTTAAAAGTCAGTAGTTAAGAGTTTTATGGGCTAACGCCGTAACATAAAACTCTTAACTAAAGTGCTAAAAAGTACACTAACACCCATAAACTACCTATTAACCCCTAAACCGAGGCCCACCCACATCACAAACACTATATTAAAATTTTTAACCCCTAATCTGCCTAACCGGACATCGCCGCCACTTCAATAAATGTATTAACCCCTAAACCACCGCACTCCCGCCTCGCAAACACTAGTTAAATATTATTAACCCCTAATCTGCCGTCCCTAAAATCGCTGACACCTACCTACATTTATTAACCCCTAATCTGCCGACCCCAACGTCGCCGCCACTATATTAAATTTTTAACCCCAAAATCTAAGTCTAACCCTAGCACCCCCCTAACTTAAATATTATTTAAATAAATCGAAATAAAATTACTAGAATTAAATAAATTATTCCTATTTAAAACTAAATACTTACCTATAAAATAAACCCTAAAATAGCTACAATATAACTAATAGTTACATTTGTATCTAGCTTAGGGTTTATTTTTATTTTACAGGCAAGTTTGTATTTATTTTAACTATTTAATAGCTACCTAGTCAAAATAAAGACAAATATACCTGTAAAATAAAACCTAACCTAAGTTACAATTACACCTAACACTACACTATAATTAAATAAATTAACTAAATTAACTACAATTAATTACAATTAAATTAAATAAACTAAATTAGGAAAAAAAGCAGACGCTAAATTACAGAAAATAATAAAATAATTACAAGTTTTTTAAACTAATTACACCTAATCTAATCCCCCTAATAAAATAAAAAAGCCCCCCAAAATAATAAAAATCCCTACCCTATACTAAATTACAAATAGCCCTTAAAAGGGCTTTTTGTGGGGCATTGCCCCAAAGTAATCAGCTCTTTTACCTGTAAAAAAAAGACAATTGAAGATCACTCTACCTTGAGATGTCTTCACCCAACCGGGCAGAAGTGGTCCTCCAGACGGTTCGAAGTCTTCATCCTATCCGGGCAGAAGAGGCCCTCCAGACGGCCAGAAGTCTTCATCTAGGCGGCATCTTCTATCTTCATCCATCCGGAGCGGAGCGGGTCCATCTTCAAGACATCCGACGCGGAGCATCCTTTTCTTTCGACGGCGACTGGAACAATGACGGGTCCTTTAAATAACATCATCCAAGATGGTGTCCCTTCAATTCTGATTGGCTGATAGAATTCTATCAGCCAATCGGAATTAAGGTAGAAAAAATCCTGTTGGCTGATCCATTTACAGTTATATTGTAGCTATCTTATGGTTTATTTTATAGGTAAGTATTTAGTTTTAAATATGAATAATTTATTTAATAATAGTATTTTTATTTAGATTTATTTAAATTATATTTGTTAGGGGGGGTTAGGGTTAGGGTTAGACTTAGGTTTAAGGGTTAATAACTTTATTATAGTGGCGGCGACAGATTAGGGGTTAATAATTGTAGGTAGGTTGTGACAACATTGGGAGCGGCAGAATAGGGGTTAATAACTATAATGTAGGTGTCGGCGATGTTGGGGGTGACAGATTAGGGGTTCATAAGTATAATGTATGTGGCGGCGGTGTACGGAGCGGCAGATTAGGGGTTAATAATATAATGCAGGTGTTGGCGATGTCGGGGGCGGCAGATTAGGGGTTAATAAGTGTAAGATTAGGGGTGTTTAGACTCGGGGTTCATTTTAGGATGTTAGGTGTAGACATAAAAATTATTTCCCCATAGGAATCAATGGGGCTGCGTTAGGAGCTGAACGCTGCTTTTTTGCAGGTGTTAGACTTTTTTTCAGCTGAATCTGCCCCATTTATTCCTATGGGGAAATCGTGCACGAGCACGTTTTGCCAGCTTACCGCTACTGTAAGCAGCGCTGGTATTGAGGTGAGATGTGGAGCTAAATTCTGCTCTACGCTCACTTTTTTGCGGCTAACGCCAGGTTTCTAAAAACCCGTAATACCAGCGTTACTGTAGGTGAGCGGTAAGGAAAAACTGTGCGTTAGCGCCGCACACCATTACCGACAAAAACTAGCCGATAGTTAACTACTCATGACGTTATCAATCAGCCGTTAGCAATTTAATATAAAATGAACAATTAACTTTTTTAAAAGTCTAATTTTTGTTTACGCAGTTATTCATTCTTAACGGATATCGTATTCATAAGACCGTCATTTTTGATGCATATAATATTAAATGTTCAAATAATTGTAATATAGAAATTAACCACGATCTCGTGTTTTTTTATTAACTTATTATTGTTCTATAATCGATCACATGATCAATCCAATTAGCCAGCATTGATTACATATTTAAATCAATATACATTGAATTTGTTTTATACTTGGATCGTTATTCATGCAGAACTAATTCTTATATTCTTACAGGATATACTTTTCATAAGTCAGTCATTGGTGACACATATAATATAATATGATTAAAGATTCACAGTTTGGATGACATATAAATGGTCATGAACACATGATGGATATAATCCGGCAATTAAACAGTAATAAACTTTTTATACTGTCAATAACCAATCAGATTGCTCTATACTCTATGACTGTTTTTGATTTTTGAAGATGTCGCGTCCATCTTTATTTAACGATGGAGAATTGGTGTGCCTGGTATATGGGATGAACCGGTACTTCCCCAGGAGTATTAGAAGAGTCAGGAGAATGTTTCAGGAGGATAGGGACCACATAATTTATGAAATGATGCGCCGGATGATGAGGCGCGTGTCCGGCATAAGATGGACGCGCTGATATCTCTGTCGATTTAGTGACCTGAGGCGGAGAGAGAAGGAGCGCTATAAAGCAATAAGGTCACTTATTAGAAGATGTAAGTTTACTTTATTATATTGTGTATTATACGTATAAATTATGTATATCTTAATTTGGTATTAGTGACAAACATGCAAAAAAAAGTCTTAAGATTTAATATTTTGTGAAGTATAAATTATTCATCATTTGTTCATCGATTAACTACTAAAAATGATATTTGACCCTATTTAAGCTGAAGATAAAAAAAAATGAGAAACAATTTTTTTATTATATATATATGTGTGTATATATACATATATATATATATGTATATATACATATACTGTATATATATTATTATTTTTATATGTATATATACATATATATATATATAAATTTATAGATATACATAAATATATACATATATACTGTATATATATATATACTGTATATATATATATATATATACATATATATATATACATACATTTATATATATATATATATATATATATATCTATATATATATACATATACATTTAAATATATATATTTTTTTATATTTCTATGCTTAAAGGGACAGGAAACACCAAAATCTTTTTGTTTTCAGGAATTGGATAGAACATACATTTTTATACGACTTTCCAATTTCCTTACATTATAAATTTTTCGTTGTTCTCTTGTTATCCTTTGCAGAAGGAACAACACTCCACTACTGTCATTAAGATGAACACATCTAGTCAGCTAATCACAAAAGACAAATGTGTGCAGGTAACAATCTGCATCAGCTCCACTAGTGTAGGATATGTGTGTATTCATTTTCAAAAGGGATACCAAAAGAATAAAAACAATTGAAAAGAGAAGTGATTTTAAAGTGTCTTAAATTCCATGCTGTATCTGAATCATGCAAGTTTAATTTGGACTTTCCTATCCCTTTAACTGCATTTATATATATATGTAAAATATTTTTAATAGGTTGTTATTTTTATCAGAAGAATACAATCTCCATGCATTGCAGCTGCAGAAACATCACACAGAAGAAAACATAGCACATGGAACTAATGTTGACATACATCTTTATATGTTCACAGATTTATCAAGGCCAACAGGGAGGATACCACGATACATTCTGCCGGTGTCTATGGCCACACCTAGGAGCAACCGCTCCTCCCCACCGCTACCACTGACTCTTTTGGGCAATCCATGGGAGGATGAGTCAGGGACTGATTCAGATGTTCCTGATACCCAAGGTAATTTTACATTAAAACAACATGTTTGCAGTATTTACCATAAAAGAGTGAGTTTGAAAGAAGTTCTTTCATGATGTAGGTTAATGTAAGGGATTGCGTTTTTGATTTAACATATTTGATTTATTGCATCATGTTGACATAACAGTCTACAACAATGATGAGTATAATCTCGGACTACTCATATAATCCTCATCCTAACAATGATTTGTGTTTGTGCTTCATCCCGGACAGATGAGAGTGATGAATCAGTGACCACGGATCCTGCCCCAGCCATGTCGCCAGAAATGGCAGATGACGAGGTGGCTGTAGCAGAATGTAAGATATTATCATATTATGTTTTAACACTTCGATCTTGATACTGAATTGGTACAACATCTTTAATTTTGTGTTTTTTAACAAAGATGTGTATAATCTCGACTTGTCACATAATCCTCATCCTAACAATGATTTGTGTTTGTGCTTCATCTCTGACAGCTGAGAATTATGAATCTGTGGCCACAAATCCTGCCCCAGCCATGTCACCAGAAATCGCAGATGACGAGGTGGCTGTAGCAGAATGTAAGAAATAATCATATTATGTTTAAACACTTCTATCTTGATAATGAATTGGTACAACATATCTTATTTTTTTTTTTTTATAGATGAATATCGGGGGACACAGACTGACACTGAGCCTTGATAATATTGTCTGGAACATCAGGGACATACAAGAGGCACTGTGGGGCTTTTATTTATTTATTTTATTTTGTTTTATACCTTTATATTTTAATATTTTAAAAATCAATTAAAAATGTTTATAATAAAAAAAAAATATCGAAATTATAGTGTCACAGTATTCCTTTAGGTATTCGCTTGAAGGGACATGAAAAACAAAATATATGTTGAATTATTTGATATATATTTGATAGCTCTTCATTCTTTTGCTATCCTTTAATGAACAGCATATGTAAATAAACTATGTAGCTGCAGATTGATGGCTGCACATAGATGACTCATGTGATTGGCTTGCATATGTGCATTGCTATTTATAATACATAGGATGTCTGAGGAATAATAAAAGTGAAAAGGATTGATGTTGCTTGATATTGTCTTGTCTATCTGCATAATGAAATAACATGTATGAGTTTGATGTCACTTTAAGCTCTGAACTAACATTCTTTGAAACTTAACAATTAATTGACTAATGCTTCACATTACATTTTATATTTTTACTTATTATATCTACAAATAGTGGTATCAATAAATAAAGAGATATGAAAGACATAATTGCTTTATTCAAACATTGCAATATTGAGGGACATGTAAACATTTTTTAGAAAAGTTGACATAACAAATAAATACTAACATAAATATAGAGATAGATATAGATATATCAATATATATATATATATATATATATATATATATATATATATATATATATATATATATATATATATATATATATAAACCAAAATTCATTAAAATTATGGGGGGGAGATAAAAAACTGAAATTAAAATTCTCCATGTCTCAAAATTAAATCAATGTAAATATTTGCATAGGAAATTAGTACATCTAGGCAAGTATCCCCGCATGCTTTCCCCCAGAAATTCTTAATATGCAATGTTTCCAATGCACAAGAATTTGCATATCTAATTTGCATATCTTACCCACAATTCTCTTGTGCATTGGAAACATTGCATATTAAGAATTTCTGGGGGAAAGCAAGCGGGGATACTTGCCTAGATGTACTAATTTCCTATGCAAATATTTACATTGATTAAATATATATATATATATGTATATGTGTGTGTATATATATATATATATATATATATATACATACATATATTTAGATATATACAGTATTTATATTTACACATATATATATATATATATATATATATAATCACCATATCTAATGACTAAAAGTAACATTGTACTGTAAATGTTTCTCACCTTTACTGCTTTCCCAATAATCCATTTTACCTACGAGAATGTTTATAATTGTTTACAAATAATCTCCTTTACATTTATTTTGTAAAATAGCTCCTCTTGAAACCTCCACGTATACTAAATATAACAATACTTGTATTGGCTATAGAAAGGTTATGAGACAGCAGCAGATATTCTCAAAGTGGAGAGGGGAGAGAGAAACCAGCCCATTTGAAAGAGTGTCTCTGCAGCAGTTTTGAATAAAATGAACTCGCATTGTCCCTTTAAGTAGGATACAAGAAATACAATATTTGTTCCCCCTGAAAAAAATAAACAAAATAAAAATAAAAACAGACAAAAAATTGTATTTGATTTGTAAATAAATATAAAAAAACAAGGTGATTGAAATCAACCTTTAATATCACAACTGAAAATATAAAAAAGCAAAACTTGATATCTAATTTTTCATCCATGATGCACTTGTGTGTACAACATAAATAGCTGGACGGCAAATGGAACACCAAACCATAAAAAAACAGCTAAACAGTTCATCTTGGCTGTGAGCAACTGGCTATACATTCTCACTGGATCAATATTAGACAGGTCATATTACATGTTATTAAAGCTATAAAGAAATGTATTTAAAGGGACTCTGAACAGATGCATTAAGTTGAATGCATTATACACAGTTCTTGCAGTACAACATATTAATGGCTATATTTTTACATTTTTCGGAAATTAAATCTTGTTCAGAACTAAATGTCTGCATTCTCCTCTTTCCTCCCACTTTAAGTAGAGGCTTGTTTAGAATCAGTGAAACAGAGGTATTATTGCTCAAGCTATTTTAGACCTTTGGAACAGAATCTGAAATATTTTATTACAAGACCAGAGACTTAGATTATGGGCTGAAGTTATCAAGCAGAGGTAACTGCTTTGGAGCATTTGCAGGGCAGGCTCACTCATGCAAGAATTGATGGTCATCAAAACAACCCAAACTAAATTGCAAAAGAGCATGACGCTGCACAAGTTATTCCTTGTGCAATGTTAATTGTGGGCAGAGAACGTACAGCATCCGCTGCCCTCTCACTGCAGTCAAGAACAGATAGGGAACCATGTCTGTCTGTTTTTTGATAAATGGGGCTATATGCGTTTCTTTTCTTTACTGCTAAAATGCAAGCTCTTTAGACCACAAATAGCAAGAAGCATAAACATAGGAAGCATAACAGATATCATGCAGTGTAAACATAGAAAGCACAACATACAGTGTAAGCTGGGGGAAGGGAATAACTAATTCTATAAACTGTACTGAAGATAACAAATGAAACTTACAATTAACTTAACCCAACTAATGACCACACATAGACAGGAATGGGTGTAAGACCCGAAGTTTGCATTTATTATAGAACATATCGACATAAACAGCAACACAATTGACAAAATATCATGGGGCGGCAATCGGGTACTAGATCTTCATCAGTAACCCCTGAACAGAAAGATGGACCGTGCCATAGATGCAGGAGATGAGCAGAGCTCAGCTAAATGCAAATTATGACATAGGGAGTTCTCAACACAACACAGACAGGGGACCCCCTAGACGTGCATCTTAGGACATCAACCCTGCCCGAAATTAGCCATCACTGATATTCTTTGTATCCTGCACCACAGGCCCCGTCCACATGAGATTGCCCAAGATATAGGACATAGCTCTCGCTGCCACCACTGTCACAAAAGTAGGAATATAGCTTGTCGTAGATTATTTAGGACCAAGTCAACTTCATGATCCTTCACACTATTGTCTCTGTAAAGGTTTTTATCAGCTGCCGATATGTTCCCATGTTCCACAACAAAACCACCAAGCTCAGATATAAGGTTACGCATGTCGCTATTGAGCTTCTTCCTAACCTGAAAGGTGGCACTATGACATGCCATATGGCACCATTTCAACCTGGGAATAATGTTAGACCATCACCATCACACCCAGCAGCCACACTCTAAACATTCTCAGGTCTGACTGCATCACAACATTGTTGCCTAGATTATGAGTTTTGCGGTAACAGGGGTGAGGTATTAACTTGCACGTTATTCTCACCGCTCACTTTCATGCAACGCTGGTATTACGAGTTTTCAGAAACCCGGCATTAAAAGACAAAAAGTGAGCATAGAGCAAAATTTTGCTCCAAATCTCACTCCAATACCAGCGCTGCTTAAGTCAGCGGTGAGCTGGTGTAACGTGCTCGTGCACGATTTCCCCATAGGAATCAATGGGGAGAGCGGCTGAAAAAAAGTCTAACACCTGCAAAAAAGCAGTAACGCAGCCCCATTGATTAATATGGGAAAACAAATTTTATGTTTACACCTAACACCCTAACATGAACCCCGAGTCTAAACACCCCTAATATGCCACCCCGACATCGCCGACACCTGCATTATATTTATTAACCCCTAATCTGCCGCTCCGGACACAGCCGCCACCTACATTATACTTATGAACCCCTAATCTGCTATCCCCAACATCGCCGCCACCTACATTATATTTATTAACCCCTAATCTGCCGCCCCCAATGTCGCCGCAACCTACCTACACTTATTAACCACTAATCTGCCGTCCCCAACGTCGCTGCCACTATAATAAACATATTAACCCCCTAAACCGCAGCACTCCCGCCTCGCAAACATTAGTTAAATATTATTAACCCCTAATCTGCCATCCCTAACATCGCCGCCACCTACCTACATTTATTAACCCCTAATCTGCCGCCCCCAACGTCGCCGCCACTATATTAAATGTATTAACACCTAAACCTAAGTCTAACCCTAACCCTAACACCCCCTAATTTAAATATAATTTAAATAAATCTAACTAAATATTCCTATCATTAACTAAACTATTCCTATTTAAAACTAAATACTTACCTATAAAATAAACCCTAAGCTTGCTGCAATATAACTAATAGTTACATTGTATCTCGCTTAGGGTTTATTTTTATTTTACAGGCAAGTTTGTATTTATTTTAACTAGGTAGACTAGTTATTAAATAGTTATTAACTATTTAATAACTACCTAGATAAAATAAATACAAAAGTACCTGTAAAATAAAACCTTACCTAAGTTACAATAACACCTAACACTACACTATAATTAAATAAATTAAATACAATTACCTAAATTAAATTAAATGATCTAAAGTACAAAACCCCCCACTAACTAGAAGTCAGCACTGATGGGGTTGAGTGTTGGATGGACTTCCGTTTGGGGAGGAGCATTGCAGTTTACCTGCACACAGGTGTTGTGAGAGGACGCCTACTACCAGTTCCCCGCTCTCCGCCACTTACCTGGGAAATCCTTGTCAGGTTGATTGTGGCACTTTTGCAGTGTTGTATCCTGCTGGAGGGTTTGAAATCCGGTCAAGCCGTAACGGCTGTGTCTGCATTGCAGCACGAATTTTAAAGAAAAATCTTTCCCCACGTAAGGGACATCCAAGAAGGAGCTACAGATTGGTGTTGAAACTTGCACTTAAATTAATAAAGAAAGGCACCGTCCTGTTTACCCCCATGGTGGGGGTTGCTTCGCAGTGGCTGTGTATGGGGCTGGAGCGTTACAGGTATCCTTCAGTGTGAGACAGCCCCGCTCGACCTGGATATGTTCTGATACACTACCCCGTGTGCTGGGAGACAAGGTGGAGAGAAAAAGCTTTGGGCTGCGGCTGTCGGGCTAGTGTACGCTCCGTGCCACGGACTGTGAGAGCAGGTGAGGATTGCTAAGGCTTAAAAGACTTACCGATATATCAGGCTGACCCCGCTTGTGGACTGTGTATATCTATACATAACGGCTTGGTATTATACATAAATTGAGGCGGGTTGTATTCTAAAAGCCATATACTACAGCCTGCTGGTGTCGTTACACCCTTTGTCCTCAAAAAAGTACTTAGCTGATATCAGAGGCACCTGCTCAGAAAAGGGCGTAGGAATACCTGAAGATAGTGCCTTTTCCTTTGGGAGCGGTGAGAAGACGCTTTGCTCTATCTGTTTCAGCTTGAGCCTCGCTTATACATACCCACATTTCCACGTTGATCTGGTGCCCAGACGGAGTTTTTCAGAATCTAAAGTTCAGCCGTGACACAGAGCTGTGCGGCTGCGGAGGCTTGGAGCAAGTTGCGCTATAACCCACAAGACTCATTGTAACATATTAAACTCCCAAGAATACAGGTTTACTGGAGGAGATGTGAGAATCAATGCCGGGCTAAGCAGAAATTTCTGCCTGGTTCTCCCGATATGGTTAATCCCCTGGCTTTCTTGGTATGCCTGCTAAATAGAAGGGCTGAAGCAGGCAGTTGAGTCCCGCGAGTTGATCTTGGCAGTACACTGGTCATCAGTGTATTATTGGACTCAGAAACTCTAGCCTCTTCCTCCCATTTTGTGAGCTTGATGGGGGGATTGTGAGTAACCTGAGTCACGGAAGATATTGCTTATCCGCAACATCGTGGACGGACAGGAGTCCAGTAAAAGCAAGTACTTATTCTTTAAAAAAATTCTGTGGCTGTCAGTTTTAAAAAGGAGACTTATCTTACTGTAGGGGTAGTTGCTACAGCTTGTAACTTTGTGCCTTTTGGTATATTGAAGTCTGACTTTGTTCTGCTATTACGGCTAAAGATAAAGGCTAAAAGGAAGGTTAAAGTCCAGCTGCATTCTATCATTAAGGGACTAACATCTACCCTAAAGACTTCCTTCTGTTGATAAGGGCGGTATTAGGTGCTGGGACAGCTGCATTTTTTACATGAGCCCTAGATTATATAGGGGGTAGTTTAATCCCTAACTAAAAATGTCTCTGTCAAGTATGGCTGTATATGTAAATAATGACCCTACCCTATGAATCAGTTAATTGCATATTAAGGCCTAAAAGCTGTTAAAGTAATATTAGCAACTCTAGATATTATATATCTGTAGATAGTTTCTGTGATAGGGTTGATAAGGTCTAGGTACAAGAGAGGGTTATGCTGCATTGAATAAATTGTAAAATGTCTTATTTTTCATAAGCCCTATGAAAGGTCTTTAAAAGGGTAAGGTAATAATTGCATCTTGTTAATGCTTGTAGGTAATTGAGTACAAGTAAAGGGAGGTACAGAAAGTGCCTTTGGAATCAGGCTTTAATTTCACTTGGTTTAGGGTGTATAGTAATATCACATATTGTTTTATTCACTTTAGTGTTTCCGGTAGTGGTACCGGTCTTTTATGTTTTGTCACCTGATTTTGTTTTTTCACATATTATGTATAGATATACAATAATTAAGGTTTAGGTAGGACTGTTGTGTCCCTGAATTATACTTTTTTTTTTTTTTTTCACTAGCACATTTATTAGAATAATTTTGGTTTATTGTACTATAATCACATGGAAAAATTTGTGACACAAGTAAAGGTTAATTCACCTAGATTGCCTGTTAAGAAGGATAAAAAATCTAAACTGGCAGACGCCAGTGTTGAAAATATGCCCGATAACATTTCTGCTGAAACTCATACTTTGATCTCTCAACTTGCAGAAATTTTCACCCCCCAATTCGAGAGTATTAAAAAAGAGCTGGGGATTATCTCCACCGATTTAAGTACCTTAACTGGCGAGGTTAGACAATTTGCCTCCCAGAGGATAGAATCTCTATATTAGAAGATAAAGTCAATTCACAGGAGGAGACTATTACTAGTTATGATACAAAAATTAATATCTTACAATCACGCCTTGAGGATCTTGAGGATCGCTCAAGGCGTAATAATATTCGAATCGTAGGCCTTCCTGAGTCCTCCGAATTTGAGGATCTTATGCAATTTACTGCAGTCACACTCCCCAAAGCTCTAGGGTTCCCCCCTCAACAATTACCTCTTTCTATAGAAAGAGCTCATAGATTGGGCCCAAGAAACTCCCCGGTAAATGGGAGGACGAAAGATAGGATGGTTATTTTCAAGGTCTTAAAATTCCAAGATAAGGTGGAAATGTTTAAAATGTTTAGGAAAAGGGCCCCATTTACATTGGGGAATCATAAGATCTTATTGTTCCAGGACTTCTCCGCTGAGACAGCGGCAAAGAGGAAGTTGATGGCACCTTTCTGTTCCCAACTTATTAAAGCAGGTCTGCGTGCCTGGATGATATATCCGGCCAAAATCATAGTAGAGGAAGGGGACAGTAGGCTGACCTTTGCTGAGGTCTCAGAGGTGAAGAACTACATCCACTTGAAGCAGTGCTAAGGCCTGAGCTTTGTTCTGTTGTTTTTCTTTAGTTTTTTTGTAAGATTACCAGATTATGGTGGTTGCATTAAAGTTTTTTTTTGTCTTTCTATCTGGAATAGTTATAAGGATGTCCCTGTTAGCTAGGATCTACATATATTTTAACGTTTTACTGTGTGAATGCTGTGGTGGGTGTTTTTTTTTTTTTTCTCCTTGTTATCTCTCCTATTCTCCTCTCTCTCCACTCCGCTGCTGGCTTCCTCTTTTTCTCCTATACATATAGCCACAAGGTACAGGGTAATTTATGTGCCAGGGTTTTGGATATTTTACGATGTATGGGTTTAGATGACACTTATAGGTAGTCTGAAAATTCTGTCTTGGAATGTTGGAGGGATTACATCCCCCATTAAGCGTAAATTAATAATTAAAAGCTTGGTTAAATTAGACCCTAGTATAGTGTTTTTGCAGGAAACGCACCTTAGAGACAATGAAATTCCAAAACTTAAATCTAGATGGGAGGGGAAAGTAATAGCCACACCCTGCACGGCCAGGAAAAGTGGGGTAGCAATACTTTTTAATAAAAAGCTTACATACAAAGTAATGAATATAGAAAGAGATGAGAATGCAAGGTATATTTTAGTCCATATTCAAATTAATGACACAAGACTAGTACTGTGTAACATCTATGGTCCAAATAGGTTTTCAAAAGATTTCTGGGAAAAAATGAGGATTAAGTTGTTTCCCTATATTAGTCAAAATTTGATTATTGGAGGAGACTTCAATATGTCATTGTGCCCTGAACTGGAGAGACATGGGGCAAGAAATTCTGTAGAATATAATAAACAAGCTAAATATTTTAAGAGATTTTGCCACAAGCTAAAAGTAGTGGATATATGGACTCTTGTGTATACACATGTGAATCTAAAGTCCACAAAACTTTTTCAACGATAGACTTTGTATTAATTGCGGAGGCTTTATCGGTGTTAAAAACAGAGTCTCATATAAATGATATAATGATCTCAGATTATGCTATTATTTCGGTCTCTTTCTGTTCCATGTCTCAGCCTAAGGACAAAAACTTGGCTTTCTTTTCCCTAAGTATCTTTTTAACAATGTAAGATTTGCTCTGTGGTTAAGGCAGAAATGGAGAGAGTATGCTAGTTATAATATTGCTTATTACGATAAAATAGAGACATTTTGGGAAGCATCAAAAGCTTTCCTGCGTGGGGAAATCAAGGCATATCTCTGTATAAAAAGAAAAAGAATGAATGCTCGTGAAGTTCAACTCTCTAATCAGGTGAGAAATTCGTACAGAAAGTTTGTTGCAGAACACGGGGATATTAATTGGGACAATTATATTAAAGCTAGGCAAGAACAAGATATTTTTTTAAAATGCAAATCACAAGAAGAAGAATTAAAGACCAATCTTCTTTATAGTGGTTTTCCTGGTACCTCTGCGAAATATCTTGCAAGATTGGTACAAAATAGAAAGAGAAAGAACTATATTCTGGCTATTCGTGATGACAAGCATAGACACACAGATTTGGAAGATATTAGTAAGGCGTTTTATAGTTATTATCAGGATTTGTATACATCTCCTGGTATTAATGTGCTAAATCAGGAAAATTTCTGGGCAGATATCGAGATGCCGAAAGTATCTGAAGAAGAGTTAGCAGCATTAAACAGCCCAATTACAGTAGATGAGATTGTCAAGGGCATAGATAAGGCTAAATTAAATAAAGCGGCGGGCCCTGATGGCCTCCCCGCAGAATTTTTGAAAATATTAGTGGAGGATATTAAAGACACACTAGAGAAACTGTTTAACAGTTACTTTAGTATGAATATGGAACCGTCTAGATTTTTTGCAGCAGCAAATATTTCCTTAATTCTGAAAAAGGACAAACATATTGAGGAATTGGCCTCTTATAGACCAATATCAGTTTTGAATGCTGACTATAAAATCCTTATGGCTATTATTGCAGGGAGACTTTCCAAATGCCTTGACAAACTTATTCATACTGATCAAGTGGGCTTCATGGTGACAAGAAATTCATCTAAGAATATTCGGAAAGTGGTTAACTATTTAGACTTTGCATGGAATGTTGAGAAAAAGCCAAGTCAGAGTAGAGTTGACTCTGCTATTATAACACTGGATGCTGAGAAAGCTTTTGACTCTATTATCTGGAAACATCTTTTAGAGTTCTTTCAGAATTTGGATTTAAAAATCAGTTCTTCCACTTTATACAGAATTTATATAAACATCCAATTTCATATCTGTTAATTAATGGGGCTCTCACTCCGCAGATTACGCTTGGCAGGGGAACGAGGCAGGGGTGCCCATTGTCACCCCTACTCTTTAATATGGCTATTGAACCGTTGGCAATTTGGCTGAGAAAGTCTTTAAAGGGGATTGGACTAGGGGAGCATAATCTTAAAATTCTCTTATATGCAGACGATCTATTGATATGTGTTGAAAATACATCACAAGAAATCCCAATTCTCCTAACATGTTTGGAGACTTATAGTTCCTTCTCAGGCTATAAAATTAATTGTGAAAAGAGTGAATTGATGTGGGTAAAAAAGTCAGGCTGTAGTCCACAAAAGTTACCATTTAAAGAAGTAGCTACATTGAAGTACTTGGGTTTATTTCTTAATGCTAATCCTAAAACTTGGTATAATATTAATTTTGTCCCTCTTGTCGGAAAAATTAAATCGGATTTAGAAGCATGGGGGCAGTTCCCGTTGTCAATAACAGCAAGGGTGAATGTAATTAAAACAATCATTTTTCCACGCCTGTTATAACCTTTACAAAATCTTCCTTTTCTGATCCCTGCCGGTGATATTAGAGCGTTTTATTCATCTTTTTCGAAATTTATATGGAAGAACAAAAAACCGCGTATTTCATTGAAAAAATTAATGCAACCCTGTAGAATGGCAGGTTTGGCATTACCCAATATTAATCTATATAATATTACTATCCTGGCTAGGATTGCTATAGATTGGTTGATGGATGCTAATAGTTTTGCTACTATTGATTTGGAAAGCTACTTGTCTTACCCTTTCTCTCTTAAAGCCATTTTACACTGCCCAGTTAAGAAGCTCCCGGTAAATATTTCTGGTCTTGTGTCATTAAAGAATGTGGTATTAGGGTGGCAGAAGTTGTGTAATATATTAGAAATGGATCTTTCCTTTTCAGAGTTCTTGCCAATAAGGGGCAATGTAAACTTTTCCCCAGGAATCCATCAGTTAGTATTCCAGACATGGGCTGGAAAGGGCCTCATAGCCATTAAACAGTTTTTCTCGGACGAGGGGTATATATTATATTTTGAGAATCTTAGACATAAGTTTGGTCTTCATAGTAATAACATTTATGCGTATTTGCAAACTAGACATTATATACAGGAATGGAACTGGGATCTCACAAGAGAAGGTGAATGGGCTGAGGATAAGAGCTGGATGAAAATCTTTAGGGCTGGGAATACATCTATATCCCTGATGTATGATATAATGCTTGCCAAACAAAGTTTATGCTCACTGAGTAGGACCTGTGAGTCGTGGTTACCCTATATGGCAGACATAAACACGGAAAAAGTTATAGCAAGCTACACCATGCTAAGTAAATATCAAATCCCGATGAGTTGGAGGGAAGCACATTTTAAACTTATAAATAACTTTTATTTAACTCCGGCTAGGCTCTCAAGATTCTCCCCCCAGCAAAGTATTGTGTGCCCGCGTTGCTCATCAGTGGCAGCAGATCTGGTGCATATGTTTTGGTATTACCCAAAGATTTCACAGCTTTGGAAAAGGTGGTTTTCTGGTTTAATAAGAACTATCAACTAAATATTACCCTAGAGCTAGAGAATATACTCCTGTTAAATATCCAGATCCCGGCCTTTCCGGTAGGGGTGACTATACTAAATATTATTATACTGCTAGTGAGACATTTAATAGCTAAAAACTGGAAGGCGAAGCGTCTGCCCTCATTGAAGGTTGTCATCCAAGAAATTCAAAATTAGATTTAGAGTTTGGCGGTAGCCGTGAAAACCAGCGTTAGAGGCTCCTAACGCTGGTTTTAGGCTACCGCCGGTATTTGGAGTCAGTCAGGAAAGGGTCTAACGCTCACTTTTCAGCCGCGACTTTGCTCACTTTTCAGCCGCGACTTTTCCATACCGCAGATCCCCTTACGTCAATTGCGTATCCTATCTTTTCAATGGGATCTTTCTAACTCTGGTCGTGTCTGAAGTGAGTGTTAGAAATCTAACGACAAAACTCCAGCCGCAGAAAAAAGTCAGTAGTTAAGAGCTTTCTGGGCTAACGCCGGTTTATAAAGCTCTTAACTATTGTGCTCTAAAGTACACTAACACCCATAAACTACCTATGTACCCCTAAACCGAGGTCCCCCCACATCGCCGCCACTCGATTAAATTTTTTTAACCTCAAATCTGCCGACCGCCACCTACGTTATACTTATGTACCCCTAATCTGCTGCCCCTAACACTGCCGACCCCTATATTATATTTATTAGCCCCTAATCTGCCCCCCTCAACGTCGCCTCCACCTGCCTACACTTATTAACCCCTAATCTGCCGAGCGGATCTCACCGCTACTATAATAAAGTTATTAACCCCTAATCCGCCTCACTCCCGCCTCAATAACCCTATAATAAATAGTATTAACCCCTAATCTGCCCTCCCTAACATCGCTGACACCTAACTTCAAGTATTAACCCCTAATCTGCCGACTGGAGCTCACCGCTACTCTAATAAATGGATTAACCCCTAAAGCTAAGTCTAACCCTAACACTAACACCCCCCTAAGTTAAATATAATTTAAATCTAACGAAATAAATTAACTCTTATTAAATAAATTATTCCTATTTAAAGCTAAATACTTACCTGTAAAATAAACCCTAATATAGCTACAATATAAATTATAATTATATTATTGCTATTTTAGGATTTATATTTATTTTACAGGTAACTTTGTATTTATTTTAACCAGATACAATAGCTATTAAATAGTTAAGAACTATTTAATAGCTAAAATAGTTAAAATAATTACAAAATTACCTGTAAAATAAATCCTAACCTAAGTTACAATTAAACCTAACACTAGACTATCAATAAATTAATTAAATAAAATACCTACAATTATCTACAATTAAACGTAACACTACACTATCAATAAATTAATTAAATACAATTCCTACAAATAAATACAATTAAATAAACTAACTAAAGTACAAAAAATAAAAAAGAACTAAGTTACAAAAAATAAAAAAATATTTACAAACATTAGAAAAATATTACAACAATTTTAAACTAATTACATCTACTCTAAGCCCCCTAATAAAATAACAAAGCCCCCCAAAATAAAAAAAATGCCCTACCCTATTCTAAATTACAAAAGTTCAAAGCTCTTTTACCTTACAAGCCCTGAACAGGGCCCTTTGCGGGGCATGCCCCAAGAAATCAGCTCTTTTGCCTGTAAAAAAACACATACAATACCCCCCCCCAACATTACAACCCACCACCCACATACCTCTAATCTAACCCAAACCCCCCTTAAATAAACCTAACACTAAGCCCCTGAAGATCTTCCTACCTTATCTTCACCTCGCCGGGTATCACACCGATCGGTCCTGGCTCCAAAATCTTCATCCAACCCAAGCGGGGGCTAGACATCCATCATCCGACGGCTGAAGAAGTCCAGAAGAGGGTCCAAAGTCTTCATCCTATCCGGGAAGAAGAGTAGATCCGGACCGGCAACCATCTTCTTCCAATCGGCATCTTCTATCTTCATCCGATGAGGACCGGCTCCATCGTGAAGACCTCCATCGCGGACCCATCTTCTTCCGACGACGTCCAACTGAAGAATGACGGTTCCTTTAAGGGACGTCATCCAAGATGGCGTCCCTCAAATTCCGATTGGCTGATAGGATTCTATCAGCCAATCGGAATTAAGGTAGGAAAATTCTGATTGGCTGATGGAATCAACCAATCAGAATCAAGTTCAATCCGATTGTGTTTTACAGATGGACACAGACGTATACATATGCTAAGTATTATACCTAGTCCCTTTGTGATCCACACATTTAGCTATATATGTGTTTTACGTCATCCCACATTCTTGTATCATGCCCCTTTAATTTTGTCATTTTAAGATATATCCTAGTCAGATTCACTTCCTGGTTTGTCCCATGCCCATCTGGTTTTTTCATTCTACATCGCATATACTCCCCTAATATTATGTCCATTTGATGACGTTTTTGATGATATGCCCTATTGGAATTAGTTATGACCATGCTTAGCCACTCCTATCCTGTTCACACGCCAGTAACCCGTACTACACATTTCTCATAGTTAGTTGTAAGTATCTAATTTAATAATTTTTCATAGACATCCAATGGCTTGATTTACTGATTAGAAAGTGTCTTTTGGTGCTTCTTTGGGTGCGCCCTTGATTTTGCGTTTTGGAGAACGTGCACATAACATAGACCCATTGAAGGTTAAATATTGTATGTCAATTAGGCTTCATTTCATATGTTAATCTATGTGCAAACTTATTCTATTTTGTTTCTATTTTATATTTAATGTTATATACTCATTTGTTTTATATAGTAATCATGTATGGCAATCATGCATTACATGAATATGTTATGATGATCAAATCTATATTGTGTTTATATATCATGTAATGTTTTTAATCCTGTTTTTAACTAATGTCACCGTTGGTTTTTAATCCTGCATAGTGATATTGTTGCTGTTTGTTGTCATGACAATCTTTTGGATTGGTTTCCACCCACCTACAGGTGTTGTTATTTGTTCTGATTATGTGTTTGGTTATATATAGCAAGTGAATTGTTACCATGTTATTAAGCCTGATGAAACAGCTAAGTATTAGATGAGAAACGTGTTGCTGTTTTTTATTGTTATTAAAATAAGCTTTGATCTTACCACTTGCTGCCAAACTCTTGATTTATCCATCCACCATTACTTTTAATGGTTGACCAGACACCTGGATCTCACTCACTTGATTTTATCCCACTGCTTCTGGAGTTTTGCGGGAGGCCAGTCTCCTGGGTGACTGCTTGATTCCAGCCTGCGACACTTGCACCAAGAGGGGTGCTCTCGCACATGTGTGTTGATTACTTTGTGCACCTTTGTTTACAACTTTATATACATACTAGGCCATGTGGCGCTTCTGTCTTCTTTCAACTTTTACAGATCACTGACATTGGGATATTGACCTTGATCCCCTTACAGATAGCAGCCTGGAACTGGACTGTTTGATTTGAATTGGTGGCCTTTGGAATTAACCCTATTCATTATATGGGACTTTTGTTGCCACATTAACACATATATACATATATATTGATACTTTAATATTTGTTTTTAATTTGTGCCATTTGTATAAGGAGATTTTGAATACCTTGTTTCATTTTGACTTAGGGTGCCCCCTATCTCTTTTTTTATCGATTGTACACTGTTTTACATTGGGGTCTTCCTGTAACAGTAGGGAGGTGTTCACTTTACTCACCTGATTTTGCCTGCAGAAGTCCAGAGCGTTCCGCCAGGTATACTGTTAGCAAAGACACATGGCGCTCTGCTAGAATATACTGTGGGTTTTGACCCCTACTAATCCTCCTTTAACATCATTACTGCTTTAAACAATGTTGTCCACTATGAATGAGTTTCTATAGTGATATATACTGTACCTTTACCGTTTCTATATATAGCTAGTTCTCCATAGCAATACACAAATTATATCACCTGCACAGGCTATTTCCCCAGCTCTTAAAAATCTTCCTGAACTGCAACTTCATCATTTTCAACCAGGTCATTTGTGCCAAGATTAATAATTACATCTAAATTTCCTTCTTGTCTTGCTGTTTTAACATTTCTTGATATTCAATCCCTGTCACTATGAACTACAGCTCCAGAAAGAAAAGGAAAATCTCCTTCCTATGCACCTTTTTATTTACCATTTATTTGTAAGACACTGACTTATTTAAAGTGCTATAAAAAAGGGAACATTGCATGAAATAAAAAGCAAAGCATTATATAAACTGGATGATGCACTAGGATTTGAAGTCCCCTGCTGCTTTGAGAACCTGATTTCTAAGTCATGATAGGTAAATACAAAAGTTGAGTTAAAACTACTCAATTGAATCATCCTTGGATGGATGACCATAAAGGTTAATAGGTTTTTACTTATCCAAAATAAATTAGAGTTTTCTTTTAAAGAAATATAGTGGAAAAATTACATACTCTATCAGATAGATTACGAGTGGAGATGTAGTTTGCGCTCCCGCATTAACTCCTCTAGACTTCGGCTATTTGTGCACGTCAGGTAGTTTGTGTATTGGAGTTGAAAATAAAAAGTTTTTGTTTGTGCGCTAACCTGACATGCGTAACAACCTGTACTTTGAATATCGCAAGCACGTTAACGTATTCCCCCAGACCATGTACCAATTTGGTAGCCCTCCTTTGCATCAATTCAAGTTTGTTTATATCCTTCTGAAGATATGACCTCCAGAACGGCACAGGATACTCAAGATGAGGCCTAACTAATTATCTGTAAAGTGGCATAAGAACATTACTATTTCTGCTGGAAATACCTCTAACAATACATCCAAGCATTCTGCTGGCCTTACTCGCTGCAGTTCTACATTGTTTACTACATCTGAAATAATAATCCCCAAGTCCCGTTCCTCATTTGTAACAGTCAGTAAAGTGTCATTGAGTCTGTAATTAACGCCTGGATTTTTCTTCGCTAAATGCATAATTTTACACTTTGCTGTGTTAAACTTTAGATCCTCTAATTGTTGTATATCACTTCTCATTTTGTCTACCCCCTTGCAAACAGACATACTTTCCCCTACAGCCCTTTGCTGATACCTCTGATAAATATGATAAAACAAAACTGGCCCCAGAACTGACCCCTGAGGAACATCACTAGTAACAGCCCCCTCTGCTGAATGTACTCCAATTACTAAGACACTTTGGCCTAGATTTAGAGTTGGGCGGTAGCCGTCAAAACCAGCGTTAGAGGCTCCTAACGCTGGTTTTTACCGCCCTCTGGTATTTGGAGCCAGTCATTAAAGGGTCTAACGCTCACTTTCCAGCCGCGACTTTTCCATACCGCAGATCCCCTTACGTCAATTGCGTATCCTATCTTTTCAATGGGATCTTTCTAACGCCGGTATTTAGAGTCGTGGCTGAAGTGAGTGTTAGAAATCTAACGACAAAACTCCAGCCGCAGAAAAAAGTCAGTAGTTAAGAGCTTTCTGGGCTAACGCCGGTTTATAAAGCTCTTAACTACTGTGCTCTAAAGTACACTAACACCCATAAACTACCTATGTACCCCTAAACCAAGGTCCCCCCACATCGCCGCCACTCTATTAAAAATTTTTAACCCCTATTCTGCCGACCGCACGCCGCTGCCACCTACGTTATCCCTATGAACCCCTAATCTGCTGCCCCTAACACCGCCGACCCCTATATTATATTTATTAACCCCTAATCTGCCCCCTCACCATCGCCTCCACCTACCTACACTTATTAACCCCTAATCTGCCAAGCGGACCGCACCGCTACTATAATAAAGTTATTAACCCCTAATCTGCCCTCCCTAACATCGCTGACACCTAACTTCAAGTATTAACCCCTAATCTGCCGATCGGAGCTCACCGCTACTCTAATAAATTTTTTAACCCCTAAAGCTAATTCTAACCCTAACCCTAACACCCCCCTAAGTTAAATATAACGAAATAAATTAACTCTTATTAAATAAATTATTTCTATTTAAAGCTAAATACTTACCTATAAAATAAACCCTAATATAGCTACAATATAAATTATAATTATATTGTAGCTATTTTAGGATTTATATTTATTTTACAGGCAACTTTGTATTTATTTTAACCAGGTACAATAGCTATTAAATAGTTAATAACTATTTAATAGTTACCTAGTTAAAATAATTACAAAATTACCTGTAAAATAAATCCTAACCTAAGTTACAATTAAACCTAACACTACACTATCAATAAATTAATTAAATAAACTACCTACAATTATCTACAATTAAACCTAACACTACACTATCAATAAATAAATTAAATACAATTCCTACAAATAAATACAATTAAATAAACTAACTAAAGTACAAAAAATAAAAAAGAACTAAGTTACAAAAAATAAAAAAATATTTACAAACATTAGAAAAAAATTACAACAATTTTAAACTAATTACACCTACTCTAAGCCCCCTAATAAAATAACAAAGACCCCCAAAATAAAAAATGCCCTACCCTATTCTAAATTACAAAAGTTCAAAGCTCTTTTACCTTACCAGCCCTTAAAAGGGCCCTTTGTGGGGCATGCCCCAAAGAATTCAGCTCTTTTGCCTGTAAAAAAAAACATACAATACCCCCCCCAACATTACAACCCACCACTCACATACCCCTAATCTAACCCAAACCCCCCTTAAATAAACCTAACACTAAGCCCCTGAAGATCTTCCTACCTTGTCTTCACCATGCCAGGTATCACCGATCGTTCCAGGCTCCGAAATCTTCATCCAAGCCCAAGCGGGGGCTAGACATCCATCATCCGGCTGAAGTCTTCTATCAAGCGACGGCTGAAGAAGTCCCGAAGAGGCTCCAAAGTCTTCATCCTATCCGGGAAGAAGAGTAGATCCGGACCGGCAACCATCTTCTTCCAAGCGGCATCTTCTATCTTCATCCGATGAGGACCGGCTCCATCTTGAAGACCTCCACCGCGGACCCATCTTCTTCTTCCGACGACTTCCCGACGAATGACGGTTCCTTTAAGGGACGTCATCCAAGATGGCGTCCCTCGAATTCCGATTGGCTGATAGGATTCTATCAGCCAATCGGAATTAAGGTAGGAAAATTCTGATTGGCTGATGGAATCAGCCAATCAGAATCAAGTTCAATCCGATTGGCTGATCCGATCAGCCAATCAGATTGAGCTTGCATTCTATTAGCTGATTGGAACAGCCAATAGAATGGGGGGTTTGGGTTAGATTAGGTGTATGTGGGTGGTGGGTTGTAATGTTGGGGGGGGTATTGTATGTTTTTTTTAACAGACAAAAGAGCTGAATTCTTTGGGGCATGCCCCGCAAAGGGCCCTTTTAAGGGCTGGTAAGGTAAAAGAGCTTTGAACTTTTGTAATTTAGAATAGGGTAGGGCATTTTTTTATTTTGGGGGTCTTTGTTATTTTATTAGGGGGCTTAGAGTAGGTGTAATTAGTTTAAAATTGTTGTAATTTTTTTCTAATGTTTGTAAATATTTTTTTATTTTTTGTAACTTAGTTCTTTTTTATTTTTTGTACTTTAGTTAGTTTATTTAATTGTATTTATTTGTAGGAATTGTATTTAATTTATTTATTGATAGTGTAGTGTTAGGTTTAATTGTAGATAATTGTAGGTATTTTATTTAATTAATTTATTGATAGTGTAGTGTTAGGTTTAATTGTAGATAATTGTAGGTAGTTTATTTAATTTATTTATTGATAGTGTAGTGTTAGGTTTAATTGTAACTTAGGTTAGGATTTATTTTACAGGTAATTTTGTAATTATTTTAACTAGGTAGCTATTAAATAGTTATTAACTATTTAATAGCTATTGTACCTGGTTAAAATAAATACAAAGTTGCCTGTAAAATAAATATTAATCCTAAAATAGCTACAATATAATTATAATTTATATTGTAGCTATATTAGGGTTTATTTTACAGGTAAGTATTTAGATTTAAATAGCAATAATTTATTTAATAAGAGTTAATTTATTTCGATAGATAAAAATTATATTGAACTTAGGGGGGTGTTAGTGTTAGGGTTAGACTTAGCTTTAGGGGTTAATACATTTATTATAGTAGCGGTGAGCTCCGATCGGCAGATTAGGGGTTAATTATTGTAGGTAGCTGGCGGCGATGTTGTGGGGGGCAGATTAGGGGTTAATAAATATAATATAGGGGTCGGCGGTGTTAGGGGCAGCAGATTAGGGGTACATAACTATAATGTAGGTAGCGGCGGTTTACGGAGCGGCAAATTAGGGGTTAAAAAAAATATGCAGGTGTCAGCGATAGCGGGGGCGGCAGATTAGGGGTTAATAAGTGTAAGGTTAGGGGTGTTTAGACTCGGGGTACATGTTAGAGTGTTAGGTGCAGACGTAGGAAGTGTTTCCCCATAGAAAACAATGGGGCTGCGTTAAGAGCTGAACGCTGCTTTTTTGCAGGTGTTACACCTACTCTAAGCCCCATTGTTTTCTATGGGGATATCGTGTACGAGCACGTTTTTGAAGCTGGCCGCGTCCGTAAGCACCGCTGGTATCTAGAGTTGCAGTGGCGTTAAATTATGCTCTACGCTCCCTTTTTGGAGCCTAACGCACTGAAAACCCAGCCATTCTGTGAACTCTAAATACCAGCGGTATTTAAAAGGTGCAGGAGAAAAAAAGCACGTGTAGCTAACGCACCCCTTTGGCCGCCAAACTCTAAATCTAGCCGTTTGTTTTCTGTCCTTAAGCCAGCATTCTACCCAGTTCACAATTTTTGAGTCTAGACCAAGGAGATTCAGTTTGTGAATTTGTTTGTTGTGTGGGACGGTGCCAAATGCTTTGCTGAAATCTAGATATGCTACATCAACTGCTCCATTCTAATACTTTTGTTACATAATCAAAGAAGTCAATTGGATTAGTCTGACATGATCTCCCTGAAGTAAAACCATCTTGTAAGCCACCTACTCCAGGACCTGTCAGGGTGGATGGCTAAGAAGAATATGACGTTGAAGAAATTCTAAATGCCAGGCTTTACAGAGGGAAACTGAAATACCTCATCCATTAGAAGGGATATGGTCCTAATGAGAGAAGTTGGGTACCGGCATCCGAAGACCATGCTCCTGCACGAATCAGAGACTTTAAAAGAAGCATCCCAGTCATCTAGTTTTCAATCTTTCCTGGAGGTTACGCCCAAGGAGGGGGCACTGTCAGAGAGCTCTGCTCTCTGTCTGGTTTCCCGGTCTCTGCAAATGCAGAGTGTGATTCCTTCAGTCACCGTGGTATGCCGAGACTTAACTCCTTCAGCTGATGCTGAAGTTCTTTAGGTGCACATCACCACACACTGCCTAGATTTAAAGGGGCCATGTCCTTATTACTAAAACTCACAGCTGAAGGCTATTGGAGTGGGAGTTCCTATAAAAAGTCACTCAGCCCACCACTCTGGGGTGAATTATAGCATTACCTACCTTGTTCCTGAAAGCTAACCATACTTACCTGATACATGTGTATGCTCAACTTGTTCGAGAGAACAAGCATACTTACCTAATACCTGTGTATGCTCACCTTGTTCCAGAGAACAAGCATACTTACCTAATACCTGTGTATGCTCACCTTGTTCCAGAGACCAAGCATACTTACCTTGCACCTGCGTATGCTCACCTGGTTTCTGAAAGCTAAGCAGACTTGCCTGATACCTGTGAATGCTTACTTTGTTCCTGGAGCTGTGCCTGCTGTACCTATCTGGTATCCCGTAACCAACAGTACTCGCTGGATATTCTGTGCCTGCTGAGAATTCTGTGTCTGCTATACCAGTGACAGCTTTTCTTAAACCAGCTGTGCCTGCTCTACTTACCTAGTATACTGTGACAATCTCACCAACAGTACCCACTGGGTATCCTGTGCCTGCTGAGTTTCCTGTGGCAGCATTTCTCCTTTGCTGGTCCTACCTTGCAGCTTGTTCTTTTGCTTATCGTTCAGTAAAGCTTTTAAAAGACTTTTGTTGTTCAGTGTATGTTTTCCTGCATGCTAGTTCCACACAACCTAACCTCCTGACACGTCTTCTGAAGTTAAAGTAGTTTCTGACAATCTGAAATCAGTTGCTGATCAGGATCCAGAATTATCCTCTTTTATGTTCAAGATGGAACATTTTCACACTCTACCAAAGGAGGTTTTATGTACTTTAGGGATACAAGGCTCGTAGCCTTCTGTGGAGAAATCCATTAAAAATTTGGATATAATTTTCAAACCTTCTGTTAAAGCTCCAGAGGTTTTTGCCCCTGACCCCCTGAGCTTATCCGTGAAGTTGATTCCTTGTTTTGCTGCAGTGTCATTGTTATTCTGCGCTTGCCTCCTGATGTCAGAGTCCCCCTTCTCGTGACATCATCATTCTGCTGCCTGTGTTTCTCCTGATGATGTAGAATCGTTCAAAAAGGAGCTGGGAGACCGGACCTCAAGTTGGCTTATCCCCCTCCTCCAGGACCTTTTTGATTTATCCCATTGAAGATCCCCATTCTTCCAGCCGCTGGACTCCTAATTTACCCCCTACAGGTCCCCAGATTATACATCCCCCAGGACCACCCCCATACTCAGTGTTAAGCCCCCTGGAGGATCCCATTTACCACCTGAAAGGATAGCAATTTACCTTCCAGCGGATCTCCTCACACAATTCAGTGGTTCTCAGTGATCGTATACTATTGCTGCAGCAATGTCTGAAATTCTGCCCTACAGTGAGAATAAGATGGGGCATTACGGCTCTGATGCCGAGGTTGGGCAAATATCATTCAGCTGCCGCCTGCAGGGCAAATATCATTCAGCTGCCGCCTGCAGGACACAAGTTTCTTTTTTGGGGGAAATCAGCAGAAGAGACCCCCCAAACTGGGGCAGATCGGTAGAGCTAAGAGAGGTAAGGGGGATGTAAATACCTATTGGATAGAATGAGGTCTGCATAATTTCCCAAACCTTTTGTCTACATTCATTCATCTATTTTACTTGCATTTTCTCTCATTCTCTCTTCTGCAGTTTACTGCTCTCGCCCCCTGCAGCCTCTAATGGGGTTTGTGTCATATTACCTCCAGGCCTCTTTTGTATGCCCATAAAAAATATTCTGAAGGCTGCATGGGTGGGTATGCCCACAGACAATTTTTGTATGCCCATAAAACAGTCTAAAGACTGAAGAGCTGATTTGAGGTGCTTGCCTCCATGCTGTTCCTATGTTCGGAAGGCTCAATATGATGCTAGGGTATGATCTAAATGTAAAGCAAAATTAAAGTATTTAATGTTTAAATATCATTTGTCTCCATTTTTTAATGTGCCCCTCTGATTAAACACTGGCCCCACATTGCCCCCCGCCCCCCCCCCATTAAAATTTGTCTAGAACTGCTATTTCAGAGATAATTACCAAACAGTTTGCTAAGCCTGGACTTCCTTATAAATGATCCTTAGGGGCCTAGTTATCAAGCCGTCAACCTCAAATACGCTGCGTATTCCGCAGCGTATTTGTGGCGAGGCTGATACGCCTTAGTTATCAAAGGCTCGAGACCGGCAAAAGTAGAATTTTGTGACGTAAGCTTCGATCCGCCGGACTCAGTCCGACACAGATCGATTCTTACGTCACTCCAGATGTTCCGCACACAAGTGCGGCACATTCTCACTACTTTTGCTAGCTATCAAAAAACTAGCAGGTACGCTCGGCACTTTTACGGCCCAGCGTACCTGGTTTTCAAAGCGCCAGCCTGGAGGCGGCGGATCCCATAGGAATCAATGGGAGTCTGACCATAGCGAAAGTACAAGTTCGCTGCTGACAGACATCCCATTGATTTCTATGGGAGCTGTCTACACCTAACACCCTAACATGTACTCCGAGTCTAAACACCACTAATCTGACCCCCCCTACACCGCCGCAACTAAATAAAGTTATTACCCCCTAAACCGCCGCTCCCGTAGCCCACCGCAAGCTACTCTATACATATTAACCCCTAAACCGCCGCTCCCGGAGCCCACCGCAACTATAATAAATGTATTAACCCCTAAACCGCCGCTCCCTGAACCCGCCGCAACCTATATTAAATGTATTAACCCCTATCCTGCCCCCCCTACACCGTCGCCACCTATAATAAATTTATTAACCCCTATCCTGCCCCCCACTACGCCGCCGCCACTGTAATAAAATTATTAACCCCTAAACCTAACCCTAACCCTAACGCCCCCTAACTTAAATATTAATTAAATAAATCTAAATAAATTAACTCTTATTAACTAAATGAATCCTATTTAAAACTAAATACTTACCTTTAAAATAAACCCTAATATAGCTACAATATAAATAATAATTATATTCTAGCTATCTTAGGATTTATTTTTATTTTACAGGTACCTTTCAATTTATTTTAACCATGTACAATAACTATTAAATAGTTATTAACTATTTAATAGCTTACCTAGCTAAAATAAAGAGAAATGTACCTGTGAAATAAATCCTAACCGAAGTTACAATTACACCTAACACTACACTATACTTTAATAAATTATTCCTATTTAAAAATAAATACTTACCTGTAAAATAAACCCTAAGATAGCTACAATGTAATTAATAATTATATTATAGCTATCTTAGGATTTATATTTATTTTACAGGTAACTTTGTATTTATTTTAGCTAGTTAGAATAGTTATTAAATAGTTATTAACTATTTAATAACTACCTAGCTAAAAGAAATACAAAATTACCTGTAAAATAAATCCTAACTTAAGTTACAATTAAACCTAATACTACACTATCATTAAATTAACTAAATAAACTACCTACAAAGAACTACAATGAAATACAATTACATAAACTAACTAAAGTACAAAAAATAAAAAAAGCTAAGTTACAAAAAATAAAAAATTAAGTTACAAACATGTTAAAAATATTACAACAATTTTAAGCTACTTACACCTAATCTAAGCCCCCTAATAAAATAACAAACCCCCCCAAAATAAAAAAAATCCCTACCCTATTCTAAATTACATAAATTTCAAAGCTCTTTTACCTTACCAGCCCTTAAAAGGGCCATTTGTGGGGGCATGCCCCAAAAAGTTCAGCTCTTTTGCCTGTAAAATAAAAATACAACCCCCCCCCAACATTAAAACCCACCACCCACATACCCCTAATCTAACCCAAACCCCCCTTACAAAAACCTAACACTAATCCCCTGAAGATCATCCTACCTTGAGTCGTCTTCACTCAGCCGAGCCACCGATGGAACTGAAGAGGACATCCGGAGCGGAAGAAGTTAATCCTCCAAGCGGCGCTGAAGAAATCTTCCATCCGATGAAGTCATCATCCAGGCGGCGCTGAAGAAGTCTTCGATCCGGCCGATGTCATCTTCAAAGAGGCGCTGAAGAGGTCTTCTATCCGGGCGAAGTCATCTTCCAAGCCGGGTCTTGAATCTTCCTTCCGCCGACGCGGAACCACTTTCTTCACCGACGGACTACGACGAATGACGGCTCCTTTAAGGGACGTCATCCAAGATGGCGTCCCCTCAATTCCGATTGGCTGATAGGATTCTATCAGCCAATCGGAATTAAGGTAGGAAAATCTGATTGGCTGATGGAATCAGCCAATCAGATTGAGCTTGCATTCTATTGGCTGTTCCGATCAGCCAATAGAATGCGAGCTCAATCTGATTGGCTGATTGGATCAGCCAATCGGATTGAACTTGAATCTGATTGGCTGATTCCATCAGCCAATCAGATTTTCCTACCTTAATTCCGATTGGCTGATAGAATCCTATCAGCCAATCGGAATTGAGGGGACGCCATCTTGGATGACGTCCCTTAAAGGAGCCGTCATTCGTCGTAGTCCGTCGGTGAAGAAGGTGGTTCCGCGTCGGCGGAAGGAAGATTCAAGACCCGGCTTGGAAGATGACTTCGCCCGGATAGAAGACCTCTTCAGCGCCTCTTTGAAGATGACATCGGCCGGATCGAAGACTTCTTCAGCGCCGCCTGGATGATGACTTCATCGGATGGAAGATTTCTTCAGCGCCGCTTGGAGGATTAACTTCTTCCGCTCCGGATGTCCTCTTCAGTTCCATCGGTGGCTCGGCTGAGTGAAGACGACTCAAGGTAGGATGATCTTCAGGGGATTAGTGTTAGGTTTTTGTAAGGGGGGTTTGGGTTAGATTAGGGGTATGTGGGTGGTGGGTTTTAATGTTGGGGGGGGTTGTATTTTTATTTTACAGGCAAAAGAGCTGAACTTTTTGGGGCATGCCCCCACAAATGGCCCTTTTAAGGGCTGGTAAGGTAAAAGAGCTTTGAAATTTATGTAATTTAGAATAGGGTAGGGATTTTTTTTATTTTGGGGGGGTTTGTTATTTTATTAGGGGGCTTAGATTAGGTGTAAGTAGCTTAAAATTGTTGTAATATTTTTAACATGTTTGTAACTTAATTTTTTATTTTTTGTAACTTAGCTTTTTTTATTTTTTGTACTTTAGTTAGTTTATGTAATTGTATTTCATTGTAGTTCTTTGTAGGTAGTTTATTTAGTTAATTTAATGATAGTGTAGTATTAGGTTTAATTGTAACTTAAGTTAGGATTTATTTTACAGGTAATTTTGTATTTCTTTTAGCTAGGTAGTTATTAAATAGTTAATAACTATTTAATAACTATTCTAACTAGCTAAAATAAATACAAAGTTACCTGTAAAATAAATATAAATCCTAAGATAGCTATAATATAATTATTAATTACATTGTAGCTATCTTAGGGTTTATTTTACAGGTAAGTATTTATTTTTAAATAGGAATAATTTATTAAAGTATAGTGTAGTGTTAGGTGTAATTGTAACTTCGGTTAGGATTTATTTCACAGGTACATTTCTCTTTATTTTAGCTAGGTAAGCTATTAAATAGTTAATAACTATTTAATAGTTATTGTACATGGTTAAAATAAATTGAAAGGTACCTGTAAAATAAAAATAAATCCTAAGATAGCTAGAATATAATTATTATTTATATTGTAGCTATATTAGGGTTTATTTTAAAGGTAAGTATTTAGTTTTAAATAGGATTCATTTAGTTAATAAGAGTTAATTTATTTAGATTTATTTAATTAATATTTAAGTTAGGGGGGCGTTATGGTTAGGGTTAGACTTAGGTTTAGGGGTTAATCATTTTATTACAGTGGCGGCGGCGTAGTGGGGGGCAGGATAGGGGTTAATAAATTTATTATAGGTTGCGGCGGGTTCATGGAGCGGCGGTTTAGGGGTTAAACTATTTATTTAGTTGCGGAGAGGTGCGGGATCAGCAGGATAGGGGTTAATAATTTTATAATAGAGGGCGACGGTATAGGGGGGGCAGGATAGGGGTTACTAGGTATAATGTAGGTGGCAGCGGTGTCCGGGAGCGGCGGTTTAGGGGTTAATACATTTATAAGAGTTGCGGCGGGGTCTAGGAGCGGCGGTTTAGGGGGTAGTAACTTTATTTAGTTGCGGGAGGTTCCGGGGGCGCCGGTATAGGGGGTAGAACAGTGCAGTTTAGTGTGAGTGCTTAGTGACAGGCTAGCAATAAAGCTGGGAAAAAGCCGAAGGGCAGCGAGATCGGATGAGTGATAACTGTCACAGTCCGCTGCTCATCGCCCCGCGGCTTTTTGACAGCTTTATTTGATAACTTAGGCGTATTTTTTCAGGTCAGCGGCGGCGAAGGTAGGCGAGCTTAGGCGGACGTATTGGGCCGGCAAAGCCAGAAAAGTAGACGGCTTGATAACTAGCCCCCTCAGCGTTCAAATAATGGCAATATAAAATGCAATGTCAATTTTATCTAAGCAAACTACTCTTCCTTAAAGGGACATTATACACTTGTTGTTTTTTTTTTTTACATAAATGTTTTGTAGATGATTTATTTATAAAGCCCATAAAGTTTTTTTTTTAAATGTATAGTTTTGCTTATTTTTAAATAACATTGCTCTGATTTTCAGACTCCTAACCAAGCCCCAAAGTTTTATAAGAATACCTTCAGCTACCTACTCCAGCTTGCTCCTGTTTGTGTAAAGGGTCTTTTCATATGCAAAAGAAAGGGGAGGGGGGGGAGTGCCTTATTTCCAACTTGCAGTGGGCTTTCCAGCTACCTTTTCAACAGAGCTAAACTGAGAGTTTCTAAGTAAGTTTTTAAATAGTTTTATACTGGTTTTTTATATCAGTATCTGTGCATCTTATTCTTTATAGTAGTGTCTATTACATGCAGTTATATGAAAATGAGTGTATACTGTCCCTTTAAGAGGATAGTTCTTCTTTTAAAGTCCTTGTGGATAGAAAATTAGATTCTTTTCACAGAAAAGCATTTATGCAAGAGGTTTACATATTTAAACCAGTTATCAGTGTTGCTTGTGAATCTCAGAAGATTCTATAGATAAAGATTTTCCATCTGCTTAAAACTACTTAGGTTAGCAAAAGCGTTTAACTGTGATGCTATTGCTGACTTAAAGGGACAGTCTACACCAGAATTGTTATTGTTTTAAAAGATAGATAATCCCTAGTTTTGCATAACCAACACAATTATATTTATATATTTTTTACCTCTGTGATTATCTTGTATCTAAGCCTCTGCAGACTGCCCCTTTATTTCAGTTCTTTTGACAGACTTGCAGTTTAGCCAATCAGTGATGGCTCCCAGGTAACTTCACGTGCACGAGCACAGTGTTATCTATATGAAAAACATGAACTAACACCCTCTAGTGGTGAAAAACCTGTTAAAATGCATACTTAAGAGGCGGCCTTCAAGGTCTAAGAAATTAGCATATGAACCTCCTAGGTTAAGCTTTCAACTAAGAATACCAAGAGAACAAAGAAAAATTGGTGATAAAAGTAAATTGGAAAATTGTTTAAAATTACATGCCCTATCTGAATCATGAATGTTTTTTTTGGACTAGACTGTCCCTTTAAAGGGGCAGTAAACTTACATACTAATGTTATATAATTCTGCAAATAGTATACGTTCAATTATTTCAGAGAAATTGTATGTAAAAACCTCATTTTATCAGAACACCGCTCCTTGCTCTACTGAGCGGGTCTGGTTTTTACACAGCATATCGCGGCAACACTGTCTAGTAACAAAGTGCCCGGTCGCGCCATTAAAATGAATGCAGAGCGGGCGTGAGCTACATTCATTTTCATTTACTGCCCCTTTAATTCAATTTAAAGGGACAGTCTACACCAGAATATTTATTGTTTAAAAAGATAGATAATCCCTTAATTACCTATTCCCTAGTTTTGTATAACCAACACAGTTATATTAATACATTTTTTACCTCTGTGATTACCTTGAATCTAAGCCTTAAAAGTCTAAGAAATTAGCATATGAGCCTACCTAGGTTTAGCTTTCAACTAATAATCCCACATCATCTGCTAAACAGATCCAAGCATTTTTCAACAAATGGCTGGAAATTATTCTTACATGTCCTCTAAACACCCAATTCGATCTCACTAGACAATTTCATAAGTCTGATAATTTCATGGCTTTAACCTTAAAGGGACACTGAACCCATTTTTTTTCTTTTGTGATTCAGATAGAGCATGAAATTTTAAGCAACTTTCTAATTTACTCCTATTATCAAATTTTCTTCATTCTCTTGGGATCTTTATTTAAAATGCAAGAATGTAAGTTTAAATGCTGGCCCATTTTAGGTGAAAAACCTGGGTTGTTCTTGCTGATTGGTGGATACATTCATCCACCAATAAAAAAGTGATGTCCAGAGTTCTGAATCAAAAATAAAAGCTTGGATGCCTTTTTTCAAATAAAGATAGCAAGAGAGCGAAGACAAATTGATAATAGAAGTAAATTAGAAAGTTGCTTAAAATTGCATGCTCTATCTGAATCACAAAAGAAAAAAAATTGGGTTCAGTGTCCCTTTAAGGAACATATTTCCCTATTCCTTGTGCTAGGCTTGGAGCTCGTTGCTGGACAGGTGCCAGGTTTTTAGTTCTACCTTTCCCCCCTCCTTTTTTTTCCCTTTATTTGTGTATTTATGTTAAATGCAGAAAGACCCCAAATCATGTACAAAGAGTAAATTGATTCTTTTAAGGTTAGTCTGATAAGTTTTTTATTCTAGCAGAGAAATTGATTTATATTCCTATGTGTACTATGTGACAAGAGCATTATCTTGTTAATAACCACTATGTATGATATTTGATCTTATCTGACTTCTAAGTGTCTCTGAAATGTATCATGAATTAGTAAAAAAAAGAAAAAAAATACCAAGAGAACAAAGCAAAATTGGTGATAAAAGTAAATTGAAAAGTTGTTTAAAGTTTATTTTAGACTAGACTGTCCCTTTGATGAAAAAAATATGACCTTTATCAGTTTTGACCAGAATAACTTGTAGCTCAAGTCTTGTTCAGTTGACATGGTTTCAAAGTCTATACTTTTTTATCTTCCTTTTCAAAGGTAAAGTTTTGTTTGGGCCTGGTTTAGATGCCATAATTTCTACTGTGACAGTAGGTAAAGTCAAGACAAGAAGTCTAAGGTAAAGAAGAGAGCTACTAGTCGCTTTCGTTCCTTTCTTCAATCTAGGAACCAAATACCCTCCACCTCTTAACAAAAAGAAGTATCTTTCTGTTCCTCCTCAAATTCCAACCCTAATTGGTAGGGGCTGGGTCTCAGTCTGTTTAAGATCTTTGGGTTCTAACCATAGTGTCTGAAGGATACAGAATGGGTTTAAGATTAAAGCATCCGAAGGGAAGGTTTCTTCTGTCCCATGTTCCAAAGGACCATGTGAAGGTTCAAGCCTTTTTTTCAATGTGTTCAGCATCTAGAACTCATGGGAATAATAGTTCAGTTCCTATGTCAGAACAAGGACAATGTTTTATTCCAACCTGATGTTTGTTCCCAAAAAAGAGGGACCTTTCAGGCCTATTCTGGATTTGAAAACTTTAACAAAGTTTCTCAGGGTCCAAAATGGAAACAATTCAGATTATTCCACTCCTGGTACAACAGGGACAATATAGTCCACAATAGCTTTAAAGGCTACTTACCTTCTTTTTCCTATCTACAAGGATCATCATCATCAGTTTCTAAGGTTTGCTTTCCAGGATAAACATTTTCAGTTTCTTGCACTGCCAGAATTTTTTTACGAAGGTTCTTAAAACTCTTTTGTCTGCAAAGGGAACTCAAGTTATTTTGGTGGCTCCATACTGGACAACATCTTGGTACAAGCTCCATCATTACCTTTCAAAAAATCCCCTACCAACAATCTTTTGTTTCTTCGCAAACATGGCTGGAGAATGAATGTGCCAAAGGGTTCTCCTTCTCCTTAGACATGAGTCTCTTTCCTAGGCAGTGAACAAGTGTGCATGTACACAAAACGCGTCTGCCATGGAATCTCAGTCTCCACTGTGATGACTTGGCTTTTTTTATTTGGTGTCCGATATCTTTTGAGACTTTGTTCTTAAAGCTTCAATAAACTTATGGATTTAAAAGTCCTTTTCAATATGTTGGTCCTGTGGTACCCGTATCTGAAGATGGTCATTTGGACATTGTGCCCTTCATCCTGAGGAATGTTCTCTACACCTGGAAGTTTTCAGATTGTAGATCCATAGGGTCTACCAGAGATAGACCTGACGACTTCAAATTAAAAAACAAACAAACACCAGATATTTTGTAAAATCCAGGGATCCACAGGTGGAGATTGTAGATGTTCCAGCATCTCTAACACTTGAGACCTCATATCTGAGCCCTTACATCGTTTAAATGCAATATTTTGTATTAATCACTTTATCAGACAGCGTTAATATGAGTATGACTGTACTTTTAAATGTATTATTGATATGTTTTGTGCAACTTTTTTGTCTTGTGTAACAGATAACCAGAGCTCTGAAGTCCTACTAACCCAACACGCATTAATTTCTACTGCGCTCAAACGCTTTCAATTGTAAGATGCGCTTTATTTCCATCACATGCAAAGAGATGCAAAATAGCATATATTGCGCCACTCATGATCTACCCCAAACTTGCAAAGATATGAGAAGCAATGAAAATCTATAGTCTCCATTTATCAAGCAGCTGATGCTGCTTCGGAGGCCTATCGTTTCAGGCTCCCCTTAACCTCTCCGATTGAAATCATCCTGATATAATACAAAAATAATAAATAATACAATCAGGATGATTGACAGCCCCTGCTAGCGTGTGATTGGCCGTCAGTGAGCAGGGGGCGAAATGCTTGTGCAATGATAAATGCGGACAATGTATGCTGTCCGTCTGCTGCAATGTCCAGGGGACATGGTTCGCTATAGCACAGCATTTAACTTTTGTGTATCTTAGTTTTGCTTTCTGTATTCTGTATTATAGATAAAGGGACATAATACTCATATGCTAAATCACTTGAAACTGATGCAGTATAACTGTAAAAAGCTGACACTAAAATATCACCTGAGCATCTCTATGTAAAAAAGGAAGATATTTTACCTCACAATTTCCTCAGCTCACCAGAGTAAGTGCTGTGTAAAAAGTTATACTTCAGCTGCTGTCCAGCTGCAGGTGAAAAAAAAAAGAGGAAAAAATGAACAGCAGCCAATCAGCATCATCAGTGCTGAGGTCATGAACTCTTTTACTGTGATCTCATGAGATTTCACTTAACTCTCATGAGATTTCATAGTCAACTTCCTTAAACTGAATAGGGAAATAACATGAGTGTGCATGAGGCACGCTCCGTTGCCTGTCCCGGGACAGACATACTGATTTGCTGCTTAAAGTCCTTTACAGTGGGGTGTGAGGTAAAAGATCTTCCTTTTTGCATAGAGATGTTCAGGTGATATTTTCTAGTCAGCTTTTTACAGCTATACTGCATCAGTTTCAAGTGTTTCAACATTTGGGTATCATGGCCTTTTAATAATTATTTTTAATTATAACATTTGCTGGGCCTAATGTTTGAAAATACTAGTTGAAAGATGTCACACATCCAACACTAGTGTTATAAAGAAGCTATATTAAAATTGTGTTAATTCTATGGATACTGATAGATTAGAAAGTAATGCAGTTAAAAATGTAACATTACTTTTGTTTTTATTCCATTTAAATACATGCATATTAACAGAGAACAAAATGCTTTCAATGTTTTAACATTTCATGGACAGTTTGCTTCCGTACCTTATGTTGTTTTAATAAGATGCAATAAATCAGTTTTAGTTCTGCATTTGCAGTAGGATTAGGTGTTTGTGAAATAACTGGACATTTTCCTCTTGCAGTGAAAACAACAGCCGATGTAAAAGATTCATAGGGGTAGATTTAATAAGTAGCGGATGCTGCTATCTACCCCCGTACTTTCCGACTCATGGGAGCCCCATGTGCCGATCAAAGTTATATGCATATACCCAAAGGCCCTTTTTTTTTTCTTTAATAAAAAGGTGAGACTCCATGAGCCATCATATGTGGGATTAAACTCCATTCCATTAGGAGGCAGCAAAACACCAAACATAACAGAGCTTTTAATCCCTCCCACATTCCTTTAAGCCTTCAGTCGATTTGCTGCTTCCATCAAGAAGTGAAGTGAAACTTGAAGTGCTGATCTTCACATTGTTTGACAGTGGTTCTCTAACCAATATGAAACCCATTTCCTTCTCAGAGAACATACAAACAAGTCAGAGGGGTACACATGAGTTCAGCCAGGCAGTGATTATCTTCTCCCAGTGTGGAGATGCCACCAGCCTCCGAGGTAAAATGTGGTCTACAGTTTGCTGCTCCTTGTTATAACCTAACATATCCTTGGCAATGTACTTGCCCATCTACTGGAAGTAGTCTCCTGCAGCTTAGGTGAGCACGGTAGATGAAGGTACTAACAGGTAAGTGCCATGTACTTTCATAGCCCTCAGGCTATTAGTATGACCATGTACATATGGTTCACATTGCCTGGGGATAATTCTCATATACCATTTACCACCATACAAAGTTTAAGGGGCATTTAGACACTTTTACAAAAAAGTTAACATTGAGGAACTGTCTCTTTAAATTTATTGTGGCTTTAGTGCGCACCAGAGGTCTCACTGACCAGTGGCCATCTTGCTAACATGCAGTTAAATGCATTAGGAGTGAGCACTAATTACTGGAGCTTGGTTAAGTTTATATATTTTAAACCCTTTATTGTATGAGTTTGTAATTTTTTACAATTTAAAAGACATTCCATTTAAAGACAGTGATCATTTTTTCTGTATTCCCTTCTATGTACAGTTGTACAATGTGCCAATTATTCTGTGTTCCCTTCAAGCATTAACTCTTCATGTGCCTCTTATACTGTATTTCTGTGCAGCTATCTACCTGCCTATCCTTACTATATACTATGGAGCAAACTGGCACAGCTCATATTTCAGGACATCATGCTGAACCATTTGGATGGGCGATCTACCAATAATTTAACACCATTTACAACAATGTTTGCTTTGTAAGAATATATTGGTCTATTTCCCACTCAGTTATGCCACTTATGCCCTGAATCAGTGTCTAATGCTCAGACAGGGTAATGCAGCATTGCATTTGCATCAAAGTGCTCAGGGATTTACATACAACCAACCAAGGTTATCGCCAGACCAGCTCTTAAATCTCCTAATTTGAGGCAATATATCCACTCCACAATTGCAGAACTGATGGCAGTCATAACTCCACCAGTTAAACGCAAACACATGCAAAGGGCAGAAGAGAATCCTTCGCAGGCCATGGGCTCATTTGGGACATCCCTTAGGAGCGACCCATCTAGATACTCTGCATAAACCATAAAAATTAAATCACAATCCTCCTCTTCTGAGGAAGGTTATTCCAAAACCGAGGACCCCTGCTACTATCTACTATTATAGACTTAAAAGATGCACATTTGCATATTCATAATCACAGGGATAATACAAAATTCCTCAGATTTGCTTTATTTAAACAGGCAGTTGTGGCCCTTCCCTTTGGTCTAGCAATGGCACGACATATCTTCACGAAAGGTTCTCTGAGCTATTTTGTCAGTAGTGAGAGCTCAGGGAATTGTGATAGCTCATAGTGAGAGTTCAGGGAATTGTGATAACTCCTTACCTAGGTGGCATTCTGGAACAGGTCTTTCTTCAGATTACAAAAAGGCATTCAAGCAAATTTCTTCAGTTCCCGTGTTTTCACAGTTGGAAAATCAACCTCCCAAAGAGTTGCCTGATTCCTCAAACTAGGGTTTCATTACTGGCTTTCATAATAGATTCAGTTTCAATTAAACTGTCTCTCATGAATCAATGCAGATTCAAATTGCAGAAGGCATGTGATTTTCTCCATCTCACTTCTCTTCCTTCAGTTCTTCAATGCATGGAAGTCATAGGTTTCATGGTAGCAGCTTCAGAAGGGAGATTACAAGGATCTATCTCAGAAGATCTGTTTAAACTTCAAGATAAGGCAGTCCCTAAAATGGTGGCAGATTTACTAATCTCTTCTTCAGAAGGCATTCTTTTTCCATACAACTTTGTTGCTGATGATCACAGACACCAGCCTGTTGGGTTTGGGGTGCAGTCTCTGGCCCACAGAGAGCACAGGGACTTTGGTCTCCTCCGGAGGCAAGAATACCAATCAAAATCAGTTGTGAGGTTACAATCAAACAATGTCACTGCAGTGGCTTACATCAATTACCAAGGCAGTACTCTAAATTGTCTTAGTGATGAAAGAGGTATCCTGCAATTTGACTGAGGCAAAACGTCATCATTGCAAAATTTTATACATTGACATCGATCATATGGCTTCATGCTTGAATCACAAGCTACCCCAGTATTGTGCGAGATTTCAGGATCCACAGACAACTCTCATATATGCTTTAGTGATTCCCTGGTCATTACTAACCAGAGTAATAGCCAGGATAAAACAAAAATAGGACTCTGGAGCACTGATTGCTCTGGCATTGCCTTGCCTGGTGTTCCCCACCGTCCGCCTCTTTACTGCTGTCCCGCAGTCTGACAGCCAACTGTGGCGGTTCTCCTGGCACTCTCCATGCCGGCGTCGGATGAGGATCTCTGAGTCCGCGCAGTTGTGTCTACGCTGCTGCTCACCCGTCCTCCACCACTACTTTGAGGTATGCGAACCCACACTGACGTCACACTGCGCCACGGACAGCTTCCTCCCCCCCCCGCACATGGAGAATTTTAGTCTGTGTGATGCTGCTGACTTTTCCTCCCTTACCAGGGGATATGTCCCCTCTTTAATTACTTTTACCAAGTTTTACCATTTTGAAACGTTTGGCTCTTCTAAGGCTGCTTTTGGTAGGAAACGTCTGCAGTCCACTGTGACTGTTTTGTATCATACCTGTCTTGACTGTTATCCCACCATTTTCATTGTAGTCTTGTGGACTTCACTGCCACATATGATGGCTTGTGGACTCATAAAAGAAAACAACATTTTTACTTACCTAATAAATTAATTTCTTTCATGCTGGTGAGAGTCCACAAGACCTGCCCTTGTTTTTCTCTGTACAGTTGGCGGCACTACCAGATTGCACTTCACTTACTCTGCTTTATCTTTTCTGCTTTCTAAATTTCTCCTTTCTCTTGGATATATTTATGACTGAAAGATAACAGGAAAATTGGAGGGATTAAAAGCTCTGTTATGTTGGGTGTTTTGCCTCTCCCTCATAGATTGGACTTTAATCCCACTCTTGGACTCTCACCATAATGAAAGAAAATAATTTACCAGGCATGCATACATTTTGTTTATGCATATTTATGTGCATTTTACAGTTTATTGCAGAGTTCTCACATGTTATGACACACACACACATATATATATAAAAAAAAATATATATATATATATATATATATATATATATATATATATATATATATATATATATATATATATATAAATATATATATATATATATATATATATATATATATAATGGTTTAGTTTTAATCTGCTAAAAAACAATATATAATTTGTGTGGGCTTCTCACTAAAAATAAATTACAGTAGTGGGTCTTAAATGTCACTCTTTTATCAAGGATGAGGGGTGGGGTTCAGCTTCTCATAATGAGACCCAAAATAAATAAATATTATTAGTTTACCTGTGGGCTTTACCAATAAGCTGATTAATTAAACATGAAGAAGTGCAACATAATAAAAAGGATCAGTTAGGAAGTATATTACATACATTAGGCCATTACTTTTTTCCCTCATTCAAGAAGTGAGCATTAGCCTTAGCTGGAGAAAGAGATAAACCAGCCATTTGAGAGTTTTACGACCTCTGTGCACAAATGTTCATCCTTTTCTGAAGGACAAAACTAATGGAAAATATTTAAGAAAACAGGTGCCTTTTAAAGACTGACACATATCTATTACTGTAAGAATATAGAGATACGAGGTTCTAGATAATCTAAATCACGTCTTTTTGAACTTTGAGTTGCTGTAAAAATAAACAAGATGCAACGGTAAACTGTTTAATCCCGATCACAAATACGAGATTAGTTATAAAAATCCTGTTTAAGAAGAAGAAATGCGAGTATGAAATAAAAAAACATTTTAGGATTGCACATACACAACATAATAAAATGATTCCACATTGTCTTGGAATACTCATAAACGTATGTTTTTTTTATGTTTCCATTTTGTTGTCAAACTGTAGTGCAAAACTTGTGATCTCAAGATCCCATCCAAACTTCTCCCAATATGGAATTGGTGTAATATTTAGCATTCTGATTGCTCAGAACTTGAAAAACATTTACTGGGAGCCGATAAAAAGCGATTAGAACAATCAACTCCTATATCCATTGGTTATTTGTGCACTTTGTTGCCCTGGAACCTTACCTGAGCTAGGGGCATGCTGAATACAGAACTTCTGCAAGGACTTGGGGTCACACAAAAAGGAAGATTTTGTGAGCATAGCTGTGTGTTTCCAATTTCTGAGATGGATTCAGGAGGTTGTGTTAAGATCAGCGAACACGGTCTACAGGCTTCCTTTAATAAAGTGGGCATTGTGTGACCTGCACTAATGATACTAATATTTGTGTCCTCTGTGTCTAAAGTGGCCCTACAGCTGGACTGGCTGGCAGAGACTCACATAGGAAGAGTTAAAAGGCTCCTATTAAAGGGCCATTATACACTTATTTTTTCTTTGCATAAATGTTTTGTAGATGATCTATTTATAAAGCCCATAAAGTTTGTTTTTTAAAAAAATGTATAATTTTGCTTATTTTTAAATAACATTGCTCTGATTTTCAGACTCCTAACCAAGCCCCAAAGTTTTATTTGAATACCGTCAGCTACCTTCTCCAGCTTGTTCCTGTTTGTGTAAATGGTCTTTTCATATGCAAAAGAAGGGAAGGGGGGGGAGTGTCTTATTTCCCACTTGCAGTGGGCTTTCCAACTGCCTTTTCAACAGAGCTAACCTGAAAGCTTCTAAGTACGTTTTTAAACAGTTTTATACTGGATTTTTATATCAGTATCTGTGCATCTTATTCTTTATAGTAGTGTCTATTACATGCAGTTATATGAAAATGAGTGTATACTGTCCCTTTAATGTCAATCCTTGCTTGGTCATTCCTTATGGAAGTCCTGGAATTCTTGTTCCTGAACTATCCTCCTGGTTCTAAACCTAGAGTGTATCCTGGTTTGCACCACTGCCTGTACCTTGAACTGTGGACTGATTAACTGGTTGCTGACTCTTGGAATATAACTCCCCCCACACATTTTGCTGTGACATCTGGCTATTAACTGATGTCCTTTATTAGACCCTCGCTTGGCTACTGACTAACATTCTGGATATTCCTTAGCTGCTGAAGTCTGGTTCTGCCTACCTATTGACAGTCTTGGTTTATTCCAGATATCTTACTGCAACACATCTCCTGCTAAGTTGGTTCAAGCACTTTATATGGTAGTTTGTTGTATGTTGTAGTTTGTAATTTATTCTTTCACTGTTTTAATGTACACTTATTTTATTTGTTTTTAAATCTCTTTAATGTACTTTCTCTTGAGATTAACTGCTGCATAGGTTGATTCCTTACAGTTTGAAGAGCAAGTATGATGTATTGAACATTTACTGGTGTCTGCTTATTATTTGGACATGATGGAGAGCTCCAAAATAAATTATTTTTATGTAATTGTTTATTTAAAGGGACAGTCTACTCTAGAATTGGTATTGTTTAAAAAGATATATAATCCCTTTATTACCCATTCCCTAGATTTGCATAACCAACACAGTTATATTAATACACTTTTTACTAGACATGTGCGATTCGTTTTGGATCGATTCGGAAATTTGGAAAATTCGGAGATTCGGATCGATTCGAATTTCCGAATTAAAAAACTGCCGAATCTACCGAATAAATCCGAATCAAATCGAATACATCCGAATCGATTCGGATGTATTCGGTAGATTCGGATGGCCGTGTATTACACTAGTATTGTACAGTATATTAGGTTTTATCACTCTGCTATAGGTTAAACCTAATATACAGGGGGGCGGAGCTAGCCTTTCAACAGCATGGTCGCACATCTCTAGAGCTCTGCATAGACTTTATTATACATTGAGAAAAAGAACTTCCTAGCTGGCTACCCAACACCTCAAAAACAGGACTGAAGTATGGGGTTACCAGAGCTAACTTGCAACACAGCCTAAACCTAGAAACTTATGCGACAACCAAGCTATGAGCCTTGTTAGCAGGCCGCCTGGAGATGGAGCTATCTGAAAACAGCCATTTTCTTCTTCTCATGGCATAGCCCACCCGCTTTTTCCAAAATTACTGAGGTGTGACATCCACCCTTATTCTACCCCCTACTAAGACAGCTCCACAGACCACACTCGCAGACATGGAGGGGTTTAGTTACAAACTAGACGCAACCTTTCACGACATGAAGCAAGATCTCCTCAGCATAATGGGACTTTATACCTCTCTCCCATGTCTTACTTGCGTACATCAGGAGCCAGAAATACAGCCTACCCATGGCTTGGATGGCTGCGAGCCCCAGAACCTGCAAGCACAGCAGTTAAACATACCCAAGCTACGAGAGGATGAGTCGCCGGTGGCACATGAGATCAGGCCCGAGCGCAGGTCACGTGGAGCTGCTGCAGACCTGCAATTGCCTATTGTGGAGGCTGACACCAAGCACGATCCTCCTACTCCCCGATCTGCGCCTGGGGAGCGAGGAGGTAACGAGAGAGGGCTGCAGAAAAGTATCTCCGGAGCAGAAGCCGATGGGGACCCAGAGAGAGGCTTTACCAGGAGATCTAGCTTGGCCCTAAGAAGACGGCAAGTCACGTTATTTAGCTTCTGCAGCATAGCAGCAGAGATCAGCCTGAAACTTAACAGCCTTACAGCTGGCTGCGTTTATGCCACTACGGGAGGCCCACTAGAGTGGATGTCACTGGAATCCAGGACATTTGCTGGAGATGAGGTAGCTGAAACAGGGGTTGGCTAACTTTCTTTAACCAATGGCCCCCCTCCAATTTGCTTGGTGAAAAATGCTAGAAACCGAACTGGAATATAGCTCTCCATACTGAACTGCCTACTCCAGTCTACTTAGCTTTACCAAAGTGTACTTAACCTGGGACGCTTATCTGTATGACGCTATTAAGCTGAAACATAGGATAAAAATTCCCTCTTATGTTATCTTTTTGTTGGCACATAACATTATATACATAAATTTATACAATCGTTATTTTAATCTTATTAGAAAATTTGAGCTGGGTTACTCTAGTGTAGCTGAACCTCTAGATTTGCACTCAAATGTTTTAGATGTGTATTAGGCATGTGTATGGGCATGAGTATAACAGTTCACGCACCTAGCATTATAAGAAAAGACCGTCAGCTATAACACCTATTGGCAAACAATAGCGTAAGCTGGCGCATTAATATTGAAACTCTAGCTTAGTTAACACACTGTGACACAGCTTGCACTATCACAGGCAAATGTTTGTTTATGTATTCCCTGCCTTTCATAACTGTAAATGATGGTTTAAATTAGATAATGCACTGTAATTTAGTACTCGGAATTACATGAAAATAGTTATAATGGTTGTTGTGCTTGCGTGTGTGAAAAGTTTTAAGTATCAGCAATACTAATACTGCAAGATGTAGCACTTAATTATAGCATCCATTAGTGAATAGCAATATATAATACGCTTGATGACTTGGCTTATATGCAATGTTTAGACTCCCATATCATTTGACTGTTATGTTACATAAAAGAAGACCGAATTAACTCATTATAACTCCGCCCCCTCCTATAATGGGTCTTTTACCCACTTTCCTTTAACTCAAGCGGCTCTAGCCCGCTGTAATCTTCCATCTCTTTCTCAGTATATTTCTTAGCTATATCCCCCCATGGCCACAGATCTCATATACAACCAAATAGTCTCTCAGCTCTCTACTGTTATACTGTAACTACTTCAGTTTGCAAAGAGTGGTCTACTTAGACCATTTATATACAAAACAGAGATATAGATACAATAACCAATAATCTATATCTATAATACTCCTCATAACATATAAAATAGACCCTATATTCACCTATGTGAAATCCCACCTCTATACTCATCTAAAAACACAAAATTATGTATGCGTTAACTGGAAGATAATAACCATCACATCTTTGCTTAAGATTTAGAGTTTACTCTTAAATTTGTAACTTTTCATTGCATACCCATGTGGGCTTGTATTGTACTGTGTTTTTCTTTTGTTTGCCTCAATAAAAATGTTTAAAATAAAAAAAAAAAACTAATATACAGTACATAATACTAGTGTAATACACAGCACATCCCACACTTACCGAAATTCCGAATTTCCGAATCGATTTGAACCGAACCGAACCGAATTTTTTCCGAATCCAAAAGAATCAGAATGAATCCGAAACAAATTCATTCGAATTTTTCTGAATTCGAATAGATCCGAACCGAGATCCGAATCAATCCGAACCGAAATGAATTTTTCGAAGCTGCACAAGTCTACTTTTTACCTCTGTGAATACCTTGTATCTAAGCCTCTGCAAACTGCCCCCTTATTTCAGGTCTTTTGACAGACATCCATTTTAGCCAATCAGAGCTGGCTCACCTGAACTCCATGTGCATGAGCACAGTGTTATCTATATGACACACATGGAATAACACCCTCCAGTGGTGAAAAACTGTCAAAATGCCCTGAGAGAAGAGGCGGCCTTCAAGGGCTTAGAAATTAGCATATGAACCTCCTAGGTTTAGCTTTCAACTAAGAATACCAAGAGAACAAAGCAAAATAGGTGATAAAAGTAAATTGGAAAATTGTTTAAAATTACATTCTCTGTCTGAATCATGAAAGTTTATTTTGGACTAGACTGTTCCTTTAACCCCTTCGCTGCTCATAAAGAGGTGTTCTCATCATGCACATCAATATCTGTAGGCGCATGACAAACCCTTCTCGTCCTGAAGGGGGTCACTAATCAAACACTGTTTTTGGCGACCCCCCTCACTACAGGCCGGGGTTGGTAGGTGGCCAAGTGGGCGGTACTCCCAGGCTTCATGGGAGTGTCAGTAATGTCTCCACATACACATGGTGATGTCACAAAGGGGGCTGAACCAGAATTCACTGGTAGCTCAGGCTGCTAAGAAGCTGGATGAGGAGAATTTTCAAACCACTCCTCAGTTCGCTTAGCAGATACAAACCTCCAACAACCCTCACTTGAAAGAGAATTGTCTGCTCTTTCAAATAGTGGTGGTCTTGGAGCAGTACCACACAACAGACCTTTAAATAAAGTTAAAAATGGGTATTTGCTTGAGGATATTACATTATATGCACAATAAAAATAAACTGGTATGTCTAGAGACCCCTAATAAAGTTTATTTTATAGTATGGAAGTCCCTCTCTTTACAACATATATGAATAAAGGGCTTTTATTTCTGTACTGAACAATTGGGCCTCTCCAATCTATATTATAACCCTTAAAAGCCTGTGCAGCCCCCTATTTCACACGTTGCTACCCTTGATGACAATTTAGTCAGGAGATCACAGAACAGCAGTGGTCACCTAAACATTTTTAATATTATTTACTAAAATCTAAGCAAAAATATACTTTTTTTCCATGAAATATAAATATAATAATGGCATAATGTGAATCTGCTGGGCCTGCTGAAAAAACAACAATATAAACTTGTGTGGGTCACTCACTGAAATTTGACTTTAAAGAGAGGTAGTAAAAATAGCTAAAAATTATCTCCGCACTGGTTTGTAAAAAAAGGCTGTTTTTCAGAGTATTAGTAAATGGTTTGTTTTCAAACAATCAATTGAACATGTCATTGCTTCATACCTTTCATTTGAATTGATTATAACAGCTACAATTCGCATAATATGATTTATTTCTGCCGGAGACTTGGGAAACACATATGGCTAGATAACAAGTGGTGCGATAAATTTTACTTTTGCTCACGCGCTAACTGTGCTAAAAATAAACTTTAACCCCTTAATGACCAAGGACGTACGCCACACGTCCTCAAAAAAAAGACAGTTAATGACCGAGGACGTGTGGCGTACGTCCTTGGTCTGGAAAGCAGCTGGAAGCGATCCTGCACGCTTCCAGCTGCTTTCCGGTTATTGCAGTGATGCCTCGATATCGAGGCATCCTGCAATAACCCCCCTTGGCCATCCGATGCAGAGAGAGCCACTCTGTGGCCCTCTCTGCACCGGACATCGATGGCCGGTATCGTTGGTGGGTGGGAGCAAGTCTGGGAGGCGGGTGGTCGGCCATCGATGTGCCGAATGGAGTGGAGGGGGGCGGGATCGGGGGCGGGAGGGGCGGGAGCGCGCACGGGAGCGCGCGCGTGCACGGGGGGCGGCGGGCGGGCGCGTGCACGGGGCGGGAGCGGGAGGGAACCGCTGCACTACAGAAAAATAAACTGGGAGAAGTAAAAAAAATAAAGTTTTTAAAGCTGTTAATAAACAGCTAAGGGACATGGAAGGGGTGGGGGGTTGATCTTGGGGGGGGGGGAAGCTACACTACAGAAAAAATCATTTAAAAAAATAAAAAGGCACATTTTTTTGACTACACTGGGTACTGGCAGACAGCTGCCAGTACCCAAGATGGCGCCCATTAAGGCAGAGGGGGAGGGTTAGAGAGCTGTTTGGTGGGGGATCAGTGAGGCTGGGAGCTAAGGGGGGATCCTACACAGCAGCATATGTAAATATGCTAAAAAAACACACAAATAAAGCCCAAATATAGCTTTTATTTTAGTACTGGCAGAGTTTCTGCCAGTACTTAAGATGGCGGGGACAATTGTGGGGTGGGGGAGGGAAGAGAGCTGTTTGGGAGGGATCAGGGGGTCTCATGTTTCAGGTGGGAGGCTGAGCTCTACACTAAAGCTAAAATTAACCCTGCAAGCTCCCTACAAGCTACATAATTAACCCCTTCACTGCTAGCCATAATACACGTGTGAAATGCAGCGGCATTTGGCGGCCTTCTAATTACCAAAAAGCAACGCCAAAGTCATATATGTCTGCTATTTCTGAACAAAGGGGATCCCAGAGAAGCATTTACAACCATTTGTGCCATAATTGCACAAGCTGTTTGTAAATGATTTCAGTGAGAAACCTAAAATTGTGAAAAATTTAACTTTTTTTTTAATTTGATCGCATTTGGCGGTGAAATGGTGGCATGAAATATACCAAAATTGGCCTAGATCAATACTAGGGGTTGTCTACTACACTACACTAAAGCTAAAATTATCCCTAAAGGCTCCCTACATGCTCCATAATTAACCCCTTCACTGCTGGGCATAATACACGTGTAGTGCGCAGTGGCATTTAGCAGCCTTCTAATTACTAAAAAGCAACGCCAAAGCCATATATGTCTGCTATTTCTGAACAAAGGGGATCCCAGAGAAGAATTTACAACCATTTAAGCCATAATTACACAAGCTGTTTGTAAATAATTTCAGTGAGAAACCAAAAGTTTGTGAAAAAAATTGTAAAAAAGTGAACGATTTTTTGTATTTAATCGCATTTGGCGGTGAAATGGTGGCATGAAATATACCAAAATGGGCCTAGATGAATACTTTGGGATGTCTACTAAAAAAAAATATATACATGTCAATGGATATTCAGAGATTCCTGAAAGATATTAGTGTTCTAATGTAACTAGCGCTAATTTTGAAAAATAATGGTTTGGAAATAGCAAAGTGCTAATTGTATTTATGGCCCTATAACTTACAAAAAAAGCAAAGAACATGTAAACATTGGGTATTTCTAAACTCAGGACAAAATTTAGAAACTATTTAGCATGGGTGTTTTTTGGTAGTTGTAGATGTGTAACAGATTTTGGGGGTCATAGTTAGAAAAAGTGTGTTTTTTTCAATTTTTTCCTCATATTTTATATTTTTTTTTATAGTAAATGATAAGATATGATGAAAATAATGGTATCTTTAGAAAGTCCATTTAATGGCGAGAAAAACGGTATATAATATGTGTGGGTACAGTAAATGAGTAAGAGGAAAATTACAGCTAAACACAAACACCGCAGAAATGTAAAAATAGCCTTGGTCCCAAACGGACAGAAAATGGAAAAGTGCTGTGGTCATTAAGGGGTTAAAGGGACACTGAACCCAAATTTTTTCTTTCGTCATTCAGATAGAACATGCAATTTTAAGCAACTTTCTAATTTACTCCTATTATCAATTTTTCTCCGTTCTCTTGCTATCGTTATTTGACAAAGAAGGCATCTAGGGGTTTTTTTTGGTTCAGACTCTGGACAGCACTTTTTTATTGGTGGATGAATGTATCCAACAATCAGCAAGAACAACCCAGGTTGTTCACCAAAAATGGGCCGGCATCTAAACTTACATTCTTGCATTTCAAATAAAGATATCAAGAGAATGAAGAAAATTTCATAATAGGAGTAAATTAGAAAGTTGCTTAAAATGTCATGCTCTATCTGAATCACAATAGAAAAAATTTGGGTTCAGTGTCCCTTTAACATGGACGGGTTAGCATGCAAATTATAAGTTGAAAGTAAAAAGTTAGCGCACAAGCAAAAGTCAAATGCCCGCTAACTTCAGGACTTCTGATATCGTGACTGCGTTAACTTCTCCCACAGACTTTAATGGGGCTGTCCAAAAATAAACTAACACTTATCTCTCGCTTGCTAACCCAACACCGCATTAGACCAATAGCGCTAAATACTTTACATTCCAATGTTCTTTACTTATAGAAGACATTTTTTTTTTTTTTGGAAAATATATATCTATACTAATATATGTATATATATGAGAGATAGATATTTAAATAAAAATAAAATTTTCTTCTATGTGAAGAACATTGGAATGTAAAGTATTTATATTAAAAGTACAATAAAACATAAAAAAATAATTAAAATGTATTAAAAATTATATTTCATGTTTCAAGGTATTTAACTATATATATATATATTTATATATATATATATATATGTGTGTATATATATATATATATATATATATATATATATATATATATATGTGTGTGTGTGTGTATATATATATATATATATATATATATATATATATGTGTGTGTGTGTGTGTATATATATATATATATATATATATATATATATATATATATATATGTGTGTGTGTGTGTATATAACAGAATTTATGCTTACCTGATAAATTACTTTCTCCAACGGTGTGTCCGGTCCACGGCGTCATCCTTACTTGTGGGATATTCTCTTCCCCAACAGGAAATGGCAAAGAGCCCAGCAAAGCTGGTCACATGATCCCTCCTAGGCTCCGCCTACCCCAGTCATTCGACCGACGTACAGGAGGAATATGCATAGGAGAAATCATATGATACCGTGGTGACTGTAGTTAGAGAAAATAATTAATCAGACCTGATTAAAAAAACCAGGGCGGGCCGTGGACCGGACACACCGTTGGAGAAAGTAATTTATCAGGTAAGCATAAATTCTGTTTTCTCCAACATAGGTGTGTCCGGTCCATGGCGTCATCCTTACTTGTGGGAACCAATACCAAAGCTTTAGGACACGGATGAAGGGAGGGAGCAAATCAGGTCACCTAAATGGAAGGCACCACGGCTTGCAAAACCTTTCTCCCAAAAATAGCCTCTGAAGAAGCAAAAGTATCAAATTTGTAAAATTTGGCAAAAGTGTGCAGTGAAGACCAAGTCGCTGCCTTACATATCTGGTCAACAGAAGCCTCGTTCTTGAAGGCCCATGTGGAAGCCACAGCCCTAGTGGAGTGAGCTGTGATTCTTTCAGGAGGCTGCCGTCCGGCAGTCTCATAAGCCAATCGGATAATGCTTTTAAGCCAAAAAGAAAGAGAGGTAGAAGTTGCTTTTTGACCTCTCCTTTTACCAGAATAAACAACAAACAAAGAAGATGTTTGTCTGAAATCCTTAGTAGCCTCTAAATAGAATTTTAGAGCACGGACTACGTCCAAATTGTGTAACAAACGTTCTTTCTTTGAAACTGGATTCGGACACAAAGAAGGTACAACTATCTCCTGGTTAATATTTTTGTTGGAAACAACTTTCGGAAGAAAACCAGGCTTAGTACGCAAAACCACCTTATCTGCATGAAACACCAGATAGGGCGGAGAACACTGCAGAGCAGATAACTCTGAAACTCTTCTAGCAGAAGAAATTGCAACCAAAAACAAAACTTTCCAAGATAATAACTTAATATCTACGGAATGTAAGGGTTCAAACGGAACCCCTTGAAGAACTGAAAGAACTAGATTTAGACTCCAGGGAGGAGTCAAAGGTCTGTAAACAGGCTTGATCCTAACCAGAGCCTGAACAAAAGCTTGAACATCTGGCACAGCTGCCAGCTTTTTGTGAAGTAAAACAGATAAAGCAGAGATCTGTCCCTTCAGAGAACTTGCAGATAATCCTTTCTCCAAACCTTCTTGTAGAAAGGATAGAATCTTAGGAATTTTTATCTTGTTCCATGGGAATCCTTTAGATTCACACCAACAGATATATTTTTTCCATATTTTATGGTAAATTTTTCTAGTTACAGGCTTTCTAGCCTGAATAAGAGTATCTATTACAGAATCTGAAAACCCACGCTTTGATAAAATCAAGCGTTCAATTTCCAAGCAGTCAGTTGGAGGGAAACCAGATTCGGATGTTCGAATGGACCTTGAACAAGAAGGTCCTGTCTCAAAGGTAGCTTCCATGGTGGAGCCGATGACATATTCACCAGGTCTGCATACCAAGTCCTGCGTGGCCACGCAGGAGCTATCAAGATCACCGAAGCCCTCTCCTGATTGATCCTGGCTACCAGCCTGGGAATGAGAGGAAACGGTGGGAATACATAAGCTAGGTTGAAGGTCCAAGGCGCTACTAGTGCATCCACTAGAGTCGCCTTGGGATCCCTGGATCTGGACCCGTAACAAGGAACCTTGAAGTTCTGACGAGAGGCCATCAGATCCATGTATGGAATGCCCCATAATTGAGTTATTTGGGCAAAGATTTCCGGATGGAGTTCCCACTCCCCCGGATGGAAAGTCTGACGACTCAGAAAATCCGCTTCCCAATTTTCCACTCCTGGGATGTGGATTGCAGACAAGTGGCAGGAGTGATCCTCCGCCCATTGAATTATCTTGGTCACTTCCTCTATCGCCAGGGAACTCCTTGTTCCCCCCTGATGGTTGATATATGCAACAGTCGTCATGTTGTCTGATTGAAACCTTATGAATTTGGCCTTTGTTAGATGAGGCCAAGCTTTGAGAGCATTGAATATCGCTCTCAGTTCCAGAATGTTTATCGGGAGAAGAGATTCTTCCCGAGACCATAGACCCTGCGCTTTCAGGGGTTCCCAGACCGCGCCCCAGCCCACCAGGCTGGCGTCGGTCGTGACAATGACCCACTCTGGTCTGCGGAAGCTCATTCCCTGTGACAGGTTGTCCAGGGTCAGCCACCAACGGAGTGAATCTCTGGTCTTTTGATCTACTTGAATCGTCGGAGACAAGTCTGTATAATCCCCATTCCACTGTCTGAGCATGCACAGTTGTAATGGTCTTAGATGAATTAGTGCAAAAGGAACTATGTCCATTGCTGCAACCATCAATCCTATTACTTCCATGCACTGCGCTATGGAAGGATGAAGAACAGAATGAAGTACTTGACAAGAGCTTAGAAGTTTTGATTTTCTGACCTCTGTCAGAAAAATCTTCATTTCTAAGGAATCTATTATTGTTCCCAAGAAGGGAACTCTTGTTGACGGGGACAGAGAACTTTTTTCTATGTTCACTTTCCATCCGTGAGATCTGAGAAAGGCTAGGACGATGTCCGTATGAGCCTTTGCTTTTGACAGAGACGACGCTTGAATCAGGATGTCGTCCAAGTAAGGTACTACTGCAATGCCCCTTGGTCTTAGCACCGCTAGAAGGGACCCTAGTACCTTTGTGAAAATCCTTGGAGCAGTGGCTAATCCGAATGGAAGTGCCACAAACTGGTAATGCTTGTCCAGAAAAGCGAACCTTAGGAACCGATGATGTTCCTTGTGGATAGGAATATGTAGGTACGCATCCTTTAAATCCACCGTGGTCATAAATTGACCTTCCTGAATGGTAGGAAGGATCGTTCGAATGGTTTCCATTTTGAACGATGGAACCCTGAGAAATTTGTTTAGAATCTTGAGATCTAAAATTGGTCTGAAAGTTCCCTCTTTTTTGGGAACTATGAACAGGTTGGAGTAAAACCCCATCCCTTGTTCTCCTAATGGAACTGGATGAATCACTCCCATTCTTAACAGGTCCTCTACACAATGTAAGAATGCCTGTCTTTTTATTTGGTTTGAAGATAATTGAGACCTGTGGAACCTTCCCCTTGGGGGTAGTTCCTTGAATTCCAGGAGATAACCCTGGGAAACTATTTCTAGTGCCCAAGGATCCTGAACATCTCTTGCCCAAGCCTGAGCAAAGAGAGAAAGTCTGCCCCCCACCAGATCCGGTCCCGGATCGGGGGCCATCACTTCATGCTGTTTTGGTAGCAGTGGCAGGTTTCTTGGCCTGCTTACCCTTGTTCCAGCCTTGCATCGGTCTCCAGGCTGGTTTGGGTTGAGAAGTATTACCCTCTTGCTTAGAGGATGTAGAATTTGAGGCTGGTCCGTTTCTGCGAAAGGGGCGAAAATTAGGCTTATTTTTAGCCTTAAAAGACCTATCCTGAGGAAGGGCGTGGCCCTTTCCCCCGGTGATGTCTGAAATAATCTCTTTCAAGTCAGGACCAAACAGTGTTTTACCCTTGAAGGGGATGTTAAGCAATTTTGTCTTGGAAGACACATCCGCTGACCAAGACTTTAGCCAAAGCGCTCTGCGCGCCACAATAGCAAACCCTGAATTTTTCGCCGCTAATCTAGCTAATTGCAAAGCGGCATCTAAAATAAAAGAGTTAGCCAATTTAAGTGCTTGAACTCTGTCCATAACCTCCTCATACGAAGATTCTTTATTGAGCGACTTTTCTAGTTCTTCGAACCAGAAACACGCTGCTGTAGTGACAGGAACAATGCATGAAATTGGTTGTAGAAGGTAACCTTGCTGAACAAACATCTTTTTAAGCAAACCCTCTAATTTTTTATCCATAGGATCTTTGAAAGCACAACTATCTTCTATAGGTATAGTAGTGCGTTTGTTTAGAGTAGAAACCGTCCCCTCGACCTTGGGGACTGTCTGCCATAAGTCCTTTCTGGGGTCGACCATAGGAAATAATTTCTTAAATATAGGGGGAGGAACAAAAGGTATGCCGGGCCTTTCCCATTCCTTATTTACTATGTCCGCCACCCGCTTGGGTATAGGAAAAGCATCGGGGGGCACCGGAACCTCTAGGAATTTGTCCATCTTACATAATTTCTCTGGAATGACCAAATTGTCACAATCATCCAGAGTAGATAATACCTCCTTAAGCAGTGCGCGGAGATGTTCTAATTTAAATTTAAATGTTACAACATCAGGTTCAGCTTGTTGAGAAATTTTTCCTGAATCTGAAATTTCTCCCTCAGACAAAACCTCCCTCCTGGCCCCTTCAGATTGGTGTGAGGGTATGTCAGAACAGTTATCATCAGCGTCCTCTTGCTCTTCAGTGTTTAAAACAGAGCAATCGCGCTTTCTCTGATAAGTAGGCATTTTGGATAAAATGTTTGCAATAGAATTATCCATTACAGCCGTTAATTGTTGCATGGTAATAAGTATTGGCGCACTAGATGTACTAGGGGCCTCTTGTGTGGGCAAAACTGGTGTAGACACAGAAGGGGATGATGCAGTACCATGCTTACTCCCCTCACTTGAGGAATCATCTTGGGCAACATCATTATCTGTGGCATCATTGTCCCTACTTTGTTTGGACACTATGTCACAATCATCACATATATTTAAATGGGGAGAAACCTTGGCTTTCATACATATAGAACATCGTTTATCTGATGGTTCAGACATGTTAAACAGGCTTAAACTTGACAACAAAGCACAAAAAACGTTTTAAAATAAAACCGTTACTGTCACTTTAAATTTTAAACTGAACACACTTTATTACTGAATATGTGAAAAAGTATGAAGGAATTGTTCAAAATTCACCAAAATTTCACCACAGTGTCTTAAAGCCTTAAAAGTATTGCACACCAAATTTGAAAGCTTTAACCCTTAAAATAACGGAACCGGAGCCGTTTTTACATTTAACCCCTATACAGTCCCAGGTATCTGCTATGCTGAGACCCAACCAAGCCCAGAGGGGAATACGATACCAAATGACGCCTTCAATAAGCTTTTTCAGTGGTTCTTAGCTCCTCACACATGCATCTGCATGCCTTGCTCTCCAAAAACAACTGCGCATTAGTGGCGCGAAAATGAGGCTCTGCCTATGACTAGAAAAGGCCCCCAGTGAAAAAGGTGTCCAATACAGTGCCTGACGTTTTTTTAAAACAATCCCCAAGATTATAATAACTATTAAGAGTTATAATCTGCCAAATATGCTTATAAAGAAATCGTTTTAGCCCAGAAAAATGTCTACCAGTCTTTTAAGCCCTTATGAAGCCCTTTATTCTTTTACTTAAACTAAGAAAATGGCTTACCGGTTCCCATAGGGAAAATGACAGCCTTCCAGCATTACAAAGTCTTGTTAGAAATGTGGCCAGTCATACCTCAAGCAGCAAAGTCTGCCAACTGTTTCCCCCAACTGAAGTTACTTCATCTCAACAGTCCTGTGTGGAAACAGCCATCGATTTTAGTAACGTTTGCTAAAATCATCTTCCTCTTACAAACAGAAATCTTCATCTCTTTTCTGTTTCAGAGTAAATAGTACCTACCAGCACTATTTTAAAATAACAAACACTTGATTGAAGGATAAAAACTACATTTAAACACCAAAAAACTCTTAACCATCTCCGTGGAGATGTTGCCTGTGCAACGGCAAAGAGAATGACTGGGGTAGGCGGAGCCTAGGAGGGATCATGTGACCAGCTTTGCTGGGCTCTTTGCCATTTCCTGTTGGGGAAGAGAATATCCCACAAGTAAGGATGACGCCGTGGACCGGACACACCTATGTTGGAGAAATATATATATATATGTGTGTGTGTGTGTGTATATATATCAGGGGCGTATTTAGGTTTTGTGCTGCCCTAGGCACTCAAAACTCTGCTGCCCCCCCCCCCCCCACCCTCCACCCCACCCCAGGTTTAAGGCCTTTTTTTAGACATAATATTTTTGGGGCAGGGTGTAAAAAAATAAAATAATGTCTTTTTAAGTAGATTTTTACCAGGGCTTGCATTCACTCTGGTCACTCACACACACACACACACATATATATATATATATATATATACACACACACATATATATATTAACACATTATTTTGCAAGTCAGATGATTAAAGTGTTTATATCAGAAAAAAATGTCAGTAGGTAGTTGTTTAACCTTAAACATCTTTGGTGATTGACCGTTATTTAAGCAAAATATCTGCTTGGATAAATATGTAATGAATATACAAACTGGCCTTTAAAAGTACTTAAAAAATACAAAAGTAGTTATGATAGGTTTAGGAATTGTATCCTAGGGGATAAAGTCACATGATACAATCATAATAAAGTATTTACTTGTATTGTTTCTGAATGTATTAAATGCATACAACATATTTTCAGTTGTGTTTTAAGTCACATAATTGTATAGATTCAGCAATAAATACTTATTCTTTGCATGTATGACTGATAGACAAACAATAAATGTACAAGTATTTAGTAACTAATCCGTTTAAGTATTTTAATGCCTAATGAAGATGTATTGAAGGGAGAAAGGCATATGCTGTTTCACAGTGGTCACTTTGTAGAGCACACTGCACTGTGTAGTCTGTGTGAGTCTCAATCACGCGGTGGATCCAGGAAGAATACCGCATTCCCTCTCAGTCCAGGCCAGGCTACCACGTCATGCGCACCCACATACAATCCCATAGGGTAGCAATAGCCGGGCCAGCCATTTAAGCCATTTGTAATTGGTTGATTTAGCCACCCGGCCCTGAGTTCAGTAGAGTGGCCCTAGGGACTCAAAATTCTGCTGCCCCTTAAAAATCTGCTGCCCTAGGCACCGGCCTCGTTGGCCTATGCCTTAATACGCCCCTGATATATATATATGTGTGTGTGTGTGTATATATATATATATATATATATATATATATATATATATATATATGTGTGTGTGTGTATATATATATATATATATGTGTGTGTGTATATATATATATATATATATGTGTGTGTGTGTGTATATATGTGTGTGTGTGTGTGTATATATATATATATGGTTATGTGTGTATATATGTACTGTATGTATATACATATTTAAGGTATTGAACTGGATATATATTTGTTTGTGTGTATATATGTGTTTGTGTGTATATACAATAAAACATAAAAAAAAGAATTAAAATGTATTAAAAATTATATTTCATGTTTCAAGGTATTTAACTGGAGATAGATATATATATATGTGAGTATGTATATACATATTTACACATATAAACACATAAAAGGGTGTATATGTGAATATATTATCAATGTGCTTTACATCTAGTATATATATATTTTTTTTAAATGTGCTTAGTCCTTCCCAGCACATTCAAGGTTCTGAGGTTTGGTGACATCACCTCACTGGCATCCCTGGATTATCCAGGCAATGCTGGAGCCCTAGATCACCAGGAATGTGGGGTAAGTGCTGCGGGAGCCACAATGTGCCCTCACCAAAGACAACACGTGGTCATCATTTACGCTATATACCTTGTGTGAATAACAACTAAGTGTCATCATTCGCGCTTAAGAGGTTAATAAAGGAGTCAAGGTCTCAGAGGTAATCCGCATTATTTTGACCCACTCCTTTATTATAGCCCAACTTGACACCTGCAACTTTCTCTTATCTGGCCTGTGTACTATCTCCATTTAAGTTTATTCAAGATGCTTCTGCCACCTCCACCATCATACACCCAACACTGCTCCTCTTTAAAGGGACAGTCAACACCAGAATTTTTGTTGTTTTAAAATATAGATAATACCTTAATTACCAATTCCCCAGTTTTGCATAACCAACACAGTTATAATTATACACGTTTTACCTCTGTAATTACCTTGTATCTAAGCCTCAGCAGACTGCCCCCTTATTTCAGTTCTTTTGACAGACTTGCATTTTAGCCAATCAGAGCTGTCTCCATGGTAAATTCATGAGCATGAGCTCAATGTTATCTATATGAAACACATGAACTAATGCCCTCTAGTGGTGAAAAACTATCAAAATGCATTTAGATTAGATGCAGCCTTCAAGGTCTAAGAAATTAGCATATGAACCTCCTAGGTTTAGCTTTCAACTAAGAATACCAAGAAAACAAAGCAAAATTGGTGATAAATTTAAATTGAAAAGTTGTTTAAAATTACATGCCCTATCTGAATCATGAAAGGTTTTTTTGGACTTGACTGTCCCTTTAACCATCCTCCAGTTGTCAAGCTTAAAATTACATTTCCAACCTTTAACTAGGATGCCTTTTACAACACTTTGCCTACATCTCACCTTGGGCCCAATTATCAAAACTTTGCCGGGTCAGTTGTGGAAAAAACAGATGGGGCTGCTATCATGGAATCTCATTGAAAGTAATGGAACTCACTCGAAATTAAACTTTATTGGGGAGAGCGAAGTTAGCAGGGAGTGCACTGTAAATTAAATAATACAGCCAATACAAATCAGAATACTCTGCTTTTAGTGTATAGTATATTACAATTGCCTCTATTTTATTATTCGTGTGTTTTTCCATTAGGTTGTTAAAGGGATAGACAAGTCAAAATGAAACTTGCATGATTTAGATAGAGCATGTTATTTTAAGACACTTTTAAATTCACTTTTTGAAGTATTTTCAAAAGTACTTTGTTCTCTTGGTATTTGATGTTGAAAAAGAATATGTGCATATCCTACACTAGTGGGATCTTGCTGGCGATTGGTGCATGCACACATTTTTCTCTTGTGATTGACTAGAAGTGTTCAGCTAGCTCTCAGTAGTACATTTCTGCTCCTTCAGCAAAGGATCTCAAATGAATGAAGCCAATTTGATAATAGAAGTAAATTGAAAAGTTGTTTCATGAAAGAAACAAAAATTGAGTTTCACATCCCTTTAAAGGATTACTTTCCGTTATAATTTTTAAGCCAAACAACTAACATATTAAAGTTAATAAACATTAATTAAAACCTACTGACCTATATTTTCTCCAAAACAAAGTTTCATAACGTTCTAAAAGTTATATATTTTATTTGCCGATGATGTCACGTTATCCTGCCCACTATTTTCAGCACTGCATGTTCAAAATATTTAAACCAATGAAATTGTGTTTAAAGCACCATTTTGAAACCTAGGTATTGTAAACGGATTGGTACAGAGCAAAGGATACCCGCAGAGTGGGTTTGGAAAACAATTAAATTTGCAGACAAGATTTCTGATATACGGTAGAGATATGTTAATGAAATGCTATTGATAAAAAGCGTATTTGGGGTAATTAGTTAGTAACAGGCATAGAAAATATTTACTTACAGTGGCCCTTTAAGTGTTTTGCATATTTTAAGCATGATCTTGCCCCCTTTCAGTTTGCCAGATAAAACAGCAAGTTCTGCAGAAGGAAAATGTTTAGAAAATACATCAGACCTGACAAGAAACTTCAGCTACTCCCATGAAACACCCTTGTTCAGCCCACTAGCAGAGGCAGGGAAACTAGTTTTACAATATACTAGTATACGTATACTAGTATGTGCTTGGCTGATGTCTGTCACATGATACAGGGGGCTGGAAAATGGGAGAGAAAAAATAAATTTGCCAAAAAAAAAATCTACTGCTTTTTTGAAATTCAGAGTGTTATTGCACTGTCTTTTTATTATGCACTCGATAACTATGCAATTCTACTGTATTTAGTGGTCCTTTAAGGGACAGTATACAACAATTGCCATATATATGCATGTAATAGACACTACTATAAAGAATAATATGCACAGATACTGATATAAAAATTCAGTATTAAACCGTTTAAAAACTTACTTAGAAGCTTCCAGTTTAGCTCAGTTTAAAAGATTAGGCTGGGACACCCACCACAAGTGGGAAATAGCAGATAGCCCCTCCCCCTTCCAAACAGAAGCAAGCTGGAGTAGGTATATGTCGGTATTCTCCTAAAACTTTGGGGCTTGGTTAGGAGTCTGAAAATCAGAGCAATCTTATTTAAAAATAAAAAAATAAACTGTATGGCTATATAAATGGATCATCTACAAAACATTTATGCAAAGAAAATGCTAGTGTATAATGTCCCTTTAAATGAAAGTAACACCCCTTTGAGGGGCACACTGTTCTCAAGATAGAAACTGCCTTTAGAGAATTCTACCAGAGGCTTCATAGTACTGGCAATATTTCGTATAGCATCTTACAAACCCATAGACCTTGCAGAGTCAGACCCCTTGTCACCATTCTTCCATCAGAGCTCTTCTGATTTTGACATGTCCTATACTTCTCCTTTGCTGCTCTTTAACTATAAAACAGTCTACTTAATTCTGTTGCACTTCCTTCCAATTATATCAATGCCTTAAGTCCTCTGATAAAAGTCAGTTATTTAGAGCAGCTGGACTTCTAGCTTCTAAGTTTGTCATTTCTGAATGCAGCCACAACCAATGAGCTGCAATACGCCTCATTATGTTATATGCTTAGAAGCAGGGCCCCCTCTGCAACATGTTTTGGTGTGTACGGTCATGTGTTGATTTTATTGTTTGCCTTGTATAGTCCTGTAGAATATGTTGCTCTGTAACATACCTCTTGAGAAAGTCTGGGTGCCACCAGATTAAACGCGTTGAGGAAAACGTGTCATCGCAGCAACGCTAGCCAGACTGTAAGAAGTGAACTAGCCCTGAAAGAGATCCATACACCAGATCGGTGATCAAGTAAGGATTGCAGCAGGAGCTTTTAAGTTCGTTAAAGACACGGTCCGGCAGAAGAGTTGTACATAGTGACACTACTAATAATTGCAACTGTTTATTTTATATCTTGTACGTGCATTATAATATTGCGCTACTTTATTTGTCAATAAAACTTTTACCCTTAGAGGTCCATTGTGGGCGCTTGTGTTTTTTCTCATCTATTTCTACAGTGCCAGTATTTTTGGGAGACGTACCGCAGGAAACCTCCCACAACACATAGCTTCAGCCCTTAAGGAAACACTACACTGGGGACTAAGAGGTCATCGTATAAGTTGACCCTCACTTGTGCTTCAGACCTTTAATTGGTCCCCCTATATAAAGTCTTTGTTTTTCTTCGGATTACAACCTCTTGCAGTATACATTTGTATATAAGACTGTGGACAATACTCTCAGGGGTTTTTCGGATACACAAACAGATTCTTCCTGAGAGTCCACGATACATTGATTTATTTATCTATTTATCTTTGACGATACAGTATCATTGCTATAGTGAAACCATTCATACAGCTATAAAATTTAAGATTTTTTTTTTTTAAAAAAAGGGTAGCGCAACAGTTTCTATATCATCTTTAGAATATATTATTGGGTTAGAAGAAATAATGAATAATAATGTCTCTAAATGAGGACAACTGATATAACCAGCCAGTTCTACCATTCAGACTTGCATATAGATGTATGTGTAGAATTGTAGTTCTCTCATGGCCCCTAGGGTGTTGACCTGTTGCCTAAGGTCCAGGTAAAACAACAAGTTGTATCCATGTTTAATACGAGTTTCCTTGTTCTTGCGGTCTGGAGATGGATTAGGTCAACCAACTGGAATTTGGCTATAAGAACTGTGTCCCACACCTTAATGTGGACTTATTGACCTTCATTGAACATGCAATTCAGGGAGCATTTGGCTGATAGATTGTAATACAAGTTGATATATAACTTATTTTGAGTTAGCCTTCAACACTTATAAGGGAATATTCTCTTTTTTGTTTACCCAGTAACCCAGAGCAATAATAAACAACAAGAACATACCATTCTGTTCTGCCCTCCCTTTTTACCATGAATATGTCCATATGATCTGTCTACAGTAAGCAGATGTATAGAATATAGGACATCATAAAATGGGAACTCATTTTCTATATTATCAGAAAACAAAATCCAAGAGTATAGTTTGGTGTTTTCTAAACCACCCACTGATTGGTATTAACTGTGTTGTTTTTGTCTCCATGATCAGGCCAAAATATGGCAAATATTGTGTAAGAAAGGTTTAGGGAAATGAGCCAATTACAGTTAATGAAATAATTATAACAGGAAAACATAATAACTTTAATATGAATAGGTTAGAGGAAAGAAGAAAGATGAATTACAACAAACATTAAAAAAATAAATTAAAGGATTCAACATAATACAGAAAGGTCATATATTTAAAAGAGAAATGCTAGAACAAGAGGCCATGCTCTCAGTCTGCAATCGTAGGGGCATATCATCCAAAGTAATTTAGTGCATAAACAGAGAAACCTGTTTTGTGTGGGCACAGCCCATCATTAGATTATTACTTAGTGGGCAGAAAAGGGCACAAAAAGCTTCCTGCAGGAGGGAACGTAACATAGGGCAGTACCACAGACAGTAGAATAATAAGGGCAGTGTAATGCATAAATATAGTGCAGTCACCTAGCAGAGCAGTGTGACCAGAAGTACAGTACGGGCAGTAATAGTTAAAGGGACATTCCGGTCAAAATTTATACATCTTTTATTAGAAACAGAATTGCAATATAGAAGTATTGGCAAAAATGCTTCTAATAAAAGTTATCACTGGTTTAATGTCAACAATTTTCTCTGTACGTGCATGTCAAGCATATCTAGATATTCTCAGTGCACCAGCATTTTAAATACTGCAGCTGCTCAGAGAGCCAGTGGGGCTTGTATCATGTCAGCAATTAACAAATTGAGTCATTACCAGATGGTACAACCACCTTAGGCTCTCTGAGCAAGTGCTGTGTTTAAAATGCTGGTGCACGGTGCATATTTAAATACACTTTTGAAACAGCTATAACTTTTATTAGAAGCATTTTTGCTAATACATGTATATTATAAAAATGCTTCTATTCAAAACTGAAATGCATCTATGTGGACTCCAATTTTGACTGGAATGTGCCTTTAAACCAACACAGTCACCCAAAAGGTCACTATGAAGGCTAAGTCACCCAAGAAGCAATCAGTCATAGAACAAACAGAAACAGAGTCCAAGTGCACCCGTCATAGCCAACTAGTGGGCCTGTGAACCACACCATAGTTTTTGTAATCAGGGAAAACAAACGGATAATGGGTATTTCAGGGACTTCTGGTGGGTAGGCAACCCAGTCAAAATATATTATTATATAATGTAGGGGGCCCTTAAAAACTCTAAAATATTCATCTGTGGCCTCCATGTGTTAGGAATTGTCCATCACTGATCTAGAACATAGAGTGGGATGAGGGGAGTAACCAAGGGGATGTCCACACCACTTCCTGCAGATAAAATATGGAAGGTTATTTTACCGTTATGGTCTAGCATTAGCCATAAACAGTAGACAACAGTTAATAACCACAGTAGAGAGTTACATGACTGAGTGCTTCTACTTTTATTTCTAGCCCATACAGGTTGTAGCCCAGAGTTAGCAGCGTCCATGCACAAAGTTATAAAGCAGGTGCCAAGGCTCCCCCACATTGGCTGGGCAAAAGGGAGGGAGCTGCAGGCGGAGAGCAGCTTATTGCCTTCAAATTTGCTTCCATGTTCCTTCTCTGCTGAGAACAATCTGTGCTTCATTTGAACAAAAACGAATGGACAGATAAGACAAACCAAGCTCAGCGCGCAGAAACCAAGAGGCACAAAATCATAAGCAATGGGCATTCATATATACAAATCAGTTTACAAGCTGCATTAAATAGACCTACACGGGAGGCTGGCACACACCTCACTGTATATTACAGTACTGTTATGGCATAAAGTTGTCAGACAGTGCCAATGGCTGCAAGTTCTTTCTAGGGTTACGGTTTTGGATGAAGCACTGAGAAAGAAAGGGAGGGATAGTGGATACTTTTCTTGCACTTTTAGGGATCTGAAAGACCCCAGAGGAATGTTTCATAAATGATCTTTAGTTACACTGGTTTTAAGATGATCTCCCCCAGGCAGCCAATGAGAGGTACAGAATAGGACGGTGAACCAAGTAAAACGATTGTGAAAGTAAAAGAAGGGCACAGAAAAGTGGGGGGCAGAGAGGAACGACACACAGAAAGTGTGAGAGGTGGCAGAGGACATAAGAAAGGGACACTGGTAGATGTGTGGCAGGGCTGGAAGAGATCTGGATAGGTACAGACATAAACTGTGCAAATCATTTGTAAAACAAAATGATATTGCACTTAAAATAACATTATTTAAGACAGAGGGAGAGGGGGGAGATCATATAAAGGAGGGTATGGGGGACACTAGAGAGAGATGCAGGGTCAGATCTTCAGCTGGCTGGGTGTGTCTGCTGGATATCTTGGGCTGTAGCACATTCTTTGCTTAATCGAACAATCTCCTGTGACAGAGCCTCAAGATCCTGTAAGGACAGAGAGAGAAATGGGTGGTCACAAATAGACAAGAGGGTCACACAAAGGAGGGGGGATATTACTGTTACATTTGCCTTCCCTACATCCCTCAAAACCATTTATTTTTCCCTAGCACATATTGCTACCCACGGGAAAGCTTTGCCAACTGGTGCCCAAAAGAGGTGGAATTGCATCCTCCCGCTGGGCTGCAGCTGAAGGTTAAGCAGGCACAAAGGAAACCTGCTACTCCCAGCACGGGAGGAGATGCTCAGAACAGACAGCTCAGTGCGTCAGAAAATCAATGGCCAGAGTTATCAGCTCAGTGGCAGTGAATGAGGTTTGACCTTCTGAAGAAAGGCACAAATGCCAAAGAGAGGCTTCTTGATACTGTGAGTGAAACTGTATCCATTGAGATGTGCAAGCCCTTGTGTGTGCCAGTGTGTAGCTGCCAGTGTGTGTGTGTGTAGCTGACAGTGTGTGTGTGTGTGTGTGTGTGTAGCTGACAGTGTGTGTGTGTGTAGCTGACAGTGTGTGTGTGTGTGTGTGTGTGTGTCTGCGTGTAGCTGACAGTATGTGTGTGTAGCTGACAGTGTGTTTGTGTGTAGCTGACAGTGTGTGTGTGTGTGTGTGTAGCTGACAGTGTGTGTGTGTAGCTGACAGTGTGTGTTTGTGTGTAGCTGACAGTGTGTGTGTGTGTGTGTGTGTAGCTGACAATGTGTGTGTGTGTGTAGCTGACAGAGTGTGTGTGTGTGTAGCTGACAGTGTGTGTGTGTAGTTGACAGTGTATTTGTGTGTAGCTGACAATTTGTGTAGCTGACAGTTTGTGTAGCTGACAGTGTGTTTGTTTGTAGCTGACAGTGTGTGTGTGTAGCTGACAGTGTGTGTAGCTGACAGTGTGTTTGTGTGTGTGTGTAGCTGACAGTGTGTGTGTGTGTAGCTGACAGTTTGTGTAGCTGACAGTGTGTGTGTGTTGCTGACAGTGTGTTTGTGTGTAGCTGACAGTGTGTGTGTTTGGCTGACAGTGTGCGTGTTTAGCTGACAGTGTGTTTGTGTGTAGCTGACAGTGTGTGTAGCTGACAGTGTGTGTGTGTGTGTATGTAGCTGACAGTGTGTGTGTGTGTGTAGCTGACAGTGTGTGTAGCTGACAGTGTGTGTGTGTGTGTATGTAGCTGACAGTGTGTGTGTGTGTGTAGCTGACAGTGTGTGCGTGTGTGTAGCTGACAGTGTGTGCATGTGTAGCTGACAGTGTCTATGTGTGTAGCTGACAAGCCTGACAGTCTGTTTGTGTGTAGCTGACAGTGTGTGTGTGTAGCTGACAGTGTGTGCGTGTGCGTAGCTGACAGTGTGTGCGTGTGCGTAGCTGACAGTGTGTGCGTGTGCGTAGCTGACAGTGTGTGCGTGTGCGTAGCTGACAGTGTGTGCGTGTGCGTAGCTAACAGTGTGTTTGTGTGCAGCTGACAGTGTGTGCGTGTGTGTAGCTGACAGTGTGTATGTGTATAGCTGACAGTGTGTGTGTAGCTGACAGTGTGTTTAGCTATAAATACCCAGCATGCATCTGCACTCTCACCCTATAAATATCCAGCATGCACTCACTCTCTCTCATCCTATACACACACAGCATGCACCTGCACTCTCACCCTATAAATACCCAGAATGCACCTGCACTCTCACCCTATAAATACCCAGCATGCACCTGCACTCTCATCCTATAAATACCCATCATGCATCTGCACTCTCACCCTATAAATATCCAGCATGCACCTGCTCTCTCTCATCCTATACACACACAGCATGCACCTGCACTCTCACCCTATAAATACCCAGCATGCACCTGCACTCTCACCCTATAAATACCCAGCATGCACCTGCACTCTCACCCTATAAATACACAGCATGCACCTGCACTCTCATCCTATAAATACCCAGCATGCAACTGCATTCTCACCCTATAAATACCCAGCATGCACCTGCACTCTCACCCTATAAATACCCAGCATACACCTGCACTCTCTCATCCTATAAATACCCCGCATGCACCTGCACTCTCATCCTATAAATACCCAGCATGCACCTGCACTTTCTCATCCTATAAATACCCAGTATGCACCTGCACTCTCACCCTATAAATACCCATCATGCATCTGCACTATAACCCTATAAATATCCAGCATGCACCCGCTCTCTCTCATCCTATACACACACAGCATGCACCTGCACTCTCACCCTATAAATACCCAGCATGCACCTGCACTCTCACCCTATAAATACCCAGCATGCACCTGCACTCTCTCATCCTATAAAAACACAGCATGCACCTGCACTCTCACCCTATAAATACCCAGCATGCACCTGCACTCTCATCCTATAAATAGCCAGCATGCACCTGCACTCTCATCCTATAAATACCCAGCATGCACCTGCACTCTCACCCTATACATATACAGAATTAATCTACAATCTCACATGTTCATACCCAGACTCTGACTTTTGACTCTGCTCTTACCCACTCATACCTAGAATGCACATGCACTCTCACCCACTCATCTAGAATGCGCCTGCACTCTCACCCACTCATATGCAGAATGTGTCTGCACTCTATCCCACTCATATCTAGAATGTGCCTGCACTCTCCCCTACTCATATCTAGAATGCGCCTGCACTCTCACCCACTCATATCTAGAATGCGCCTGCACTCTCACCCACTCATATCTAGAATGTGTCTGCACTCTCACTCACTCATATCTAGAATGCGTCTGCACTCTCACTCACTCTTATCTAGGAAGGATGCGACCTCAAACCCACTCAAACCTACCAATCTGCCTGCACTCTCACCCACTTGTACCTAGAATGCAACTGTGCTCTGTCACTCATTCCTAGAATATACCTAGGCTCTTGTCCTCTCATACTTTACCTTCCCTCTCATCCATGAGTACATAGAATGCACCTACAATATCACTAACTTACACCTAGAAGGCAACTGTGTTCTCAGTCTCTAATGTTTAGAATTTACCTACACTATCGCCCACTCATACCAAGAACGTACATCCCCTTTCACCTTTGAGTACTTAGATTACATCTGCGCTCTCAAACTTATATATACCCAGAATATATCAGCACTACAATACATCTGTAATACATCTATGCTCTCACCCACACATATGTGTAATGTAACTGTGTCCTTAAAGGGACACACTACTCATATGCTAAATCACTTGAAACTGAAAAAATTCTAAAAAAAAAATGAAGAAATAAACAGCAGCCAATCAGCATCAACAGTGCTGAGGTCATGAACTCTTTTACTGTGATCTCATGAGATTTGACTTAACTCTCATGAGATTTTATTGTAAACTTTCTTAAGCCGAATAGGGAAATAACATGAGAGTGCACGTAAGCTCGCTCCTTCCGCTGTCCTAGGGCAGACATACTAATATGCTGCTTAGAAGTCCTTTACAATGGGATGTGGCTACTGAGAAACTTTTGAGGTAAAATATCTTTCTTTTTTACATAGAGATGCTCAGGTGATATTTTCTAGTCAGCTTTTTACAGCTATGCTGCATCACTTTCAAGTGTTTAAACATTTGGGTATTATGGCCCTTTAACCATATTCTTACATAGAATGTACATGTGCTGTTCTCATTCTGAAATACCATCATGCACTTTTGCCCCAGCAATAGCCCAGCCCTGTTCTAGGTCTGCTAATTTCCCAGAATCTAAAAGATAGGAAAAAACAGTAAAAAGTGCAGGCAGTAATTATCCACTAAAAATCCAACACAGCCAATAAAACCCACAATATTGGATTAAAATATAAATAAAAAAACAAAGATATTTGGATGCGACCCTCTCAGGGGTGATCAAGTCTAAAAATGGATAGCATCACCAAGAGACCAACTGGTTGTGTTACTCGGTTAAAAATAAATAAAAAGATAAGGAATACCCTGAAACAAAAAATCCCACACAGAGGTTAAATTAAAATACTTTACTTGTTAATTTGTTCATCCAACATTAAAATAGTTTAAAAAGCAACAAAATACATAAGTTTAATATATAAATCTTCTAAACAAACTAAAGAGTGAATGCAATGTCTTGTGAGGTATGGTTACAATGTAGTAACAATAAAGTAACAGCTAAAATTCTAAACTAGCTAAGTATACAAAAAAATAGAGTTAGTGTTATTTCAGATAGAGTAAGTATTATTTATCAAGAGACATATAATGTAAGTGCTAATTGATATTGTTATAGTCCAGAATCTTACGATTCCTAATAAACTGGCCAGTAATAGGAATAGTTCACAGACAATATAGTGTTTAAAAGGTATATATCTGTATAAAAAAGTGACCAGGACTTTGTAGTGGATAAAAAGGATTTTTAGGCCAACCTTGAAGGAGAAAACGTCCGTTGGAGGATGCAGTCTTTCAAGCTTTCTGGCGAATTACTGTATGCTTTGTATTGATGGTGGCACGTCCTTGAGCCCGGAATACAAGAAGAAATTATTCCCTTCAATGTTCTTCTAGTTTATTTCGGATGTTTGGGAGCAGGCTCGATGTCCGTTGTTAACTCTGACCGCAGGGATTCCGATACTGCTCCTGTGCCTGCAAACTCTCTCCAGCTTTCTTTTTTGGGTGGTAATATTCCTCTGTTGCTCAAATAATCCTTACAACAAACAATACGCGTTTCATCTGTATCTACAGCCATTCTCAAGCGATCAAACATCCGAATTATGATTGATAACAATATCAATTAGCACTTACATTATTTGTATATTGCTAAATAGTACTTACACTATCTGAAATAACACTAACTCCATTTTTTTCAATACTTAGCAAGTTTATGTTACCACATTGTAACTATCCCTCACAATAGATTTGCATTCACTCTTTAGAAGAGTTTTAGAAGATTTATATATTATGTATTTTGTTGCTTTTTAAACTATTTTAATATTGGATAAACAATTTAACCAGTAAAGTATTTTAATTTAACCTCTGTGTGGGATTTTCTGTTTCAGGGTATTCCTTATCATTTTATTTATTTTTAACTGAGTAACACAACCAGTTAGTCTCTTGGTGGTGCTATCCATTTTTAAAACTTAATTTCCCAGAATGCCTCTCACCTTCTGTAAGTGCACATTCTTGGTCAGTTGCTCTTCCAGCATGTTCTGAAGCTTCTTGTTCATCTCCCTGAGGTTCTCATCTCCAGGCTTCACTAGGTCCCGCAAGACACTACCCAGACTGCTCCGGTCCACATGTCCGTGAGCTCCTGACACATCTAAAAAGAGAAGACGCAAAAGTAAGCAGCATAGGAGTGGAAAAGTACACTAAAAAAGAATTAGCATTTACCCAAGAAACCCAACTAACAAGCTCAAGTAGAAAGACGCAACCAATGATTCACACACAAGAAAAGCAACAAACACGGGTCTATGAATAAGGCTACCTACCAGCCGAAACGCGTAAGACCGACTGGTTGCTGTGGAGTAATGGCATAACTTTTTTACTCATTTTTTCTTATACCCCCTTTTTCTGAGTGTATTTTTTATGTGTTCTTTTTTTATCATTAAACTTACCACATTTTTTCTCAAGTGGCTCGCTGGATTTTTGTTTCTTTCTTCAAACACGGGAGTAATAACTAACTGAGCAATGAGGTGCACCAGAGAGATCTGAACACTATCTGCTGGTGTTTGGAAAAGTGCTGGCATACAGCAGAGATGCCCATAAAACCTACAGGAACATTTGTAGGAGCCAGAGATACAAACCTATATTGAGATGTATAAATAATCTGAAAACTTAGAGCCAGAACCAGAAATTTATGAGCGGTGACTCATGGTAGATGTAAACCCCATGCTTTAAATCGACATTAAACACTAAGGGCCAGATAACGAGGAGAGCGCAAACATTTGCGGTCAAGCGATAAGGGTTTTTTCTTGAGTGTTTGTGCTCGTTGGGCTTATTGCTAACATTACGTGTTGAAAAAAAATTTGATCGCTTGAGCGCATTTGCGATTTATGCTAGAATGATTACCGCAACTTCAGAGCTCTGGTTAACCGTTTTGCAAAACTAAAAAGTTGAACAAAACACATCAAAAATACATTACACAGTACAGTTACACTTCTAATAACACTGTCTAATAAAAATTATTAAATAAATATTGCATACAAAAGTTATAAATGCTCAAAGATATGAGATCTCAGGTGTTAGGGAAAAAAGGCAGGCAAAGGACTTTAACTTAGAGATACATAGATAAACATGTCTATATATATATATATATATATATATATATATATATATATATATATATATATATATATTTATATGTGTATTTATGTATTTACAGACATATATACACATATAAACACATAAATATATGTATACATAAATAGATATATATAAGTGCATTGGAGCCCTTTGCAGTTAAGTAGATGAAAACATGTAAAAACAGAATTTATGTTTACCTGATAAATTACTTTCTCCAACGGTGTGTCCGGTCCACGGCGTCATCCTTACTTGTGGGATATTCTCTTCCCCAACAGGAAATGGCAAAGAGCCCAGCAAAGCTGGTCACATGATCCCTCCTAGGCTCCGCCTACCCCAGTCATTCGACCGACGTTAAGGAGGAATATTTGCATAGGAGAAACCATATGGTACCGTGGTGACTGTAGTTAAAGAAAATAAATTATCAGACCTGATTAAAAAAACCAGGGCGGGCCGTGGACCGGACACACCGTTGGAGAAAGTAATTTATCAGGTAAACATAAATTCTGTTTTCTCCAACATAGGTGTGTCCGGTCCACGGCGTCATCCTTACTTGTGGGAACCAATACCAAAGCTTTAGGACACGGATGAAGGGAGGGAGCAAATCAGGTCACCTAAATGGAAGGCACCACGGCTTGCAAAACCTTTCTCCCAAAAATAGCCTCAGAAGAAGCAAAAGTATCAAACTTGTAAAATTTGGTAAAAGTGTGCAGTGAAGACCAAGTCGCTGCCCTACATATCTGATCAACAGAAGCCTCGTTCTTGAAGGCCCACGTGGAAGCCACAACCCTAGTGGAATGAGCTGTGATTCTTTCGGGAGGCTGCCGTCCGGCAGTCTCGTAAGCCAATCTGATGATGCTTTTAATCCAAAAAGAGAGAGAGGTAGAAGTTGCTTTTTGACCTCTCCTTTTACCGGAATAAACAACAAACAAGGAAGATGTTTGTCTAAAATCCTTTGTAGCATCTAAATAGAATTTTAGAGCGCGAACAACATCCAAATTGTGCAACAAACGTTCCTTCTTTGAAACTGGTTTCGGACACAGAGAAGGTACGATAATCTCCTGGTTAATGTTTTTGTTAGAAACAACTTTTGGAAGAAAACCAGGTTTAGTACGTAAAACCACCTTATCTGCATGGAACACCAGATAAGGAGGAGAACACTGCAGAGCAGATAATTCTGAAACTCTTCTAGCAGAAGAAATTGCAACTAAAAACAAAACTTTCCAAGATAATAACTTAATATCAACGGAATGTAAGGGTTCAAACGGAACCCCCTGAAGAACTGAAAGAACTAAATTGAGACTCCAAGGAGGAGTCAAAGGTTTGTAAACAGGCTTAATTCTAACCAGAGCCTGAACAAAGGCTTGAACATCTGGCACAGCTGCCAGCTTTTTGTGAAGTAACACAGACAAGGCAGAAATCTGTCCCTTCAGGGAACTTGCAGATAATCCTTTTTCCAATCCTTCTTGAAGGAAGGATAGAATCTTAGGAATCTTAACCTTGTCCCAAGGGAATCCTTTAGATTCACACCAACAGATATATTTTTTCCAAATTTTGTGGTAAATCTTTCTAGTTACAGTCTTTCTGGCCTGAACAAGAGTATCGATAACAGAATCTGAGAACCCTCGCTTCGATAAGATCAAGCGTTCAATCTCCAAGCAGTCAGCTGGAGTAAAACCAGATTCGGATGTTCGAACGGACCCTGAACAAGAAGGTCTCGTCTCAAAGGTAGCTTCCAAGGTGGAGCCGATGACATATTCACCAGATCTGCATACCAAGTCCTGCGTGGCCACGCAGGAGCTATCAAGATCACCGACGCCCTCTCCTGATTGATCCTGGCTACCAGCCTGGGGATGAGAGGAAACGGCGGGAACACATAAGCTAGTTTGAAGGTCCAAGGTGCTACTAGTGCATCCACTAGAGCCGCCTTGGGATCCCTGGATCTGGACCCGTAGCAAGGAACTTTGAAGTTCTGACGAGAGGCCATCAGATCCATGTCTGGAATGCCCCACAGCTGAGTGACTTGGGCAAAGATTTCCGGATGGAGTTCCCACTCCCCCGGATGCAATGTCTGACGACTCAGAAAATCCGCTTCCCAATTTTCCACTCCTGGGATGTGGATAGCAGACAGGTGGCAGGAGTGAGACTCCGCCCATAGAATGATTTTGGTCACTTCTTCCATCGCTAGGGAACTCCTTGTTCCCCCCTGATGGTTGATGTACGCGACAATTGTCATGTTGTCTGATTGAAACCGTATGAACTTGGCCCTCGCTAGCTGAGGCCAAGCCTTGAGAGGATTGAATATCGCTCTCAGTTCCAGAATATTTATCGGTAGAAGAGATTCTTCCCGAGACCAAAGACCCTGAGCTTTCAGGGATCCCCAGACCGCGCCCCAGCCCATCAGACTGGCGTCGGTCGTGACAATGACCCACTCTGGTCTGCGGAATGTCATCCCTTGTGACAGGTTGTCCAGGGACAGCCACCAACGGAGTGAGTCTCTGGTCCTCTGATTTACTTGTATCTTCGGAGACAAGTCTGTATAGTCCCCATTCCACTGACTGAGCATGCACAGTTGTAATGGTCTCAGATGAATGCGCGCAAAAGGAACTATGTCCATTGCCGCTACCATCAACCCGATCACTTCCATGCACTGAGCTATGGAAGGAAGAGGAACGGAATGAAGTATCCGACAAGAGTCTAGAAGTTTTGTTTTTCTGGCCTCTGTCAGAAAAATCCTCATTTCTAAGGAGTCTATTATTGTTCCCAAGAAGGGAACCCTTGTTGACGGAGATAGAGAACTCTTTTCCACGTTCACTTTCCATCCGTGAGATCTGAGAAAGGCCAGGACAATGTCCGTGTGAGCCTTTGCTTGAGGAAGGGACGACGCTTGAATCAGAATGTCGTCCAAGTAAGGTACTACAGCAATGCCCCTTGGTCTTAGCACAGCTAGAAGGGACCCTAGTACCTTTGTGAAAATCCTTGGAGCAGTGGCTAATCCGAAAGGAAGCGCCACGAACTGGTAATGCTTGTCCAGGAATGCGAACCTTAGGAACCGATGATGTTCCTTGTGGATAGGAATATGTAGATACGCGTCCTTTAAATCCACCGTGGTCATGAATTGACCTTCCTGGATGGAAGGAAGAATAGTTCGAATGGTTTCCATCTTGAACGATGGAACCTTGAGAAACTTGTTTAAGATCTTGAGATCTAAGATTGGTCTGAACGTTCCCTCGATTTAGTTTTCGCCTTGAAAGGCCGATCCTGAGGAAGGGCGTGGCCCTTACCCCCAGTGATATCAGAGATAATCTCTTTCAAGTCAGGGCCAAACAGCGTTTTCCCCTTGAAAGGAATGTTAAGTAGCTTGTTCTTGGAAGACGCATCAGCCGACCAAGATTTCAACCAAAGCGCTCTGCGCGCCACAATAGCAAACCCAGAATTCTTAGCCGCTAACCTAGCCAATTGCAAAGTGGCGTCTAGGGTGAAAGAATTAGCCAATTTGAGAGCATTGATTCTGTCCATAATCTCCTCATAAGGAGGAGAATCACTATCGACCGCCTTTATCAGCTCATTGAACCAGAAACATGCGGCTGTAGCGACAGGGACAATGCATGAAATTGGTTGTAGAAGGTAACCCTGCTGAACAAACATCTTTTTAAGCAGACCTTCTAATTTTTTATCCATAGGATCTTTGAAAGCACAACTATCCTCTATGGGTATAGTGGTGCGTTTGTTTAAAGTGGAAACCGCTCCCTCGACCTTGGGGACTGTCTGCCATAAGTCCTTTCTGGGGTCGACCATAGGAAACAATTTTTTAAATATGGGGGGAGGGACGAAAGGAATACCGGGCCTTTCCCATTCTTTATTAACAATGTCCGCCACCCGCTTGGGTATAGGAAAAGCTTCTGGGAGCCCCGGCACCTCTAGGAACTTGTCCATTTTACATAGTTTCTCTGGGATGACCAACTTGTCACAATCATCCAGAGTGGATAATACCTCCTTAAGCAGAATGCGGAGATGTTCCAACTTAAATCTAAATGTAATCACATCAGGTTCAGCTTGTTGAGAAATGTTCCCTGAATCAGTAATTTCTCCCTCAGACAAAACCTCCCTGGCCCCATCAGACTGGGTTAGGGGCCCTTCAGAAACATTAATATCAGCGTCGTCATGCTCTTCAGTATCTAAAACAGAGCAGTCGCGCTTACGCTGATAAGTGTTCATTTTGGCTAAAATGTTTTTGACAGAATTATCCATTACAGCCGTTAATTGTTGCATAGTAAGGAGTATTGGCGCGCTAGATGTACTAGGGGCCTCCTGAGTGGGCAAGACTCGTGTAGACGAAGGAGGGAATGATGCAGTACCATGCTTACTCCCCTCACTTGAGGAATCATCTTGGGCATCATTGTGAATAATAAAAACTACAGTTAAACACTAAAAAACTCTAAGCCATCTCCGTGGAGATGTTGCCTGTACAACGGCAAAGAGAATGACTGGGGTAGGCGGAGCCTAGGAGGGATCATGTGACCAGCTTTGCTGGGCTCTTTGCCATTTCCTGTTGGGGAAGAGAATATCCCACAAGTAAGGATGACGCCGTGGACCGGACACACCTATGTTGGAGAAAGCATATTTATGCAGTATTCATTTTTGATAAATCGTTTAGCTATGTATTTACTGTAAATATTTCACATTCCAATGTTCTGCACATAGCAAAATATGTTCTAAGTATTTCTAAATAGATATTCCTATATATAGCTGTGTATATCTATACCTATATATAATCATGTATAGATATATAGCGTTATAGATATATATTGTACTAAAAAAATATATATCTAGAAATATTTATTTATGAATAAATAGAACATATTCTTCTATGTGAAGAACACTGGAATGTGAAATAGTAATATTTTCATGTTGAATTATCGCACATGAGAATATGTGATCGGGTTTGGGCAAGAGTGGGGTGTTATTTTTTTTTTAAACTTTTTTTTTCTTCATTGACTTTTAGGGGGAAAACGTGAACGTGCCTGCAATATTCTAAGTTTGGCTTTTTGCTCTTGTCAAGTTAGCATCCGAGCGAAAACACTTTACTTTCAACTCATTATACGAGCACAACCCGGCGAGCGCAAAAAGCTTACTTCTAGCACAATAAATGCTCGTGCGCCACTTGTAATCTGGCCCTAAATAAATGCGAGATAGAACGATGTATTCAGATTTGTCTGAGAATAACATGTTGATGTATTTTTTAAAGTTTCATTAGTTGTTTAAATAGCAGAAAAATAAGTTTTAGTGACTATAAAACACAGGGAGCTGCCATGTTGTAACTTAGGTTACCTTCTCTGCTGTGGCCAATTAGAGACAGTTATAAATAGGTCACTAGAGTGAGCAGCCAATGGCTGTGTGCAATAGAACAGTGTTCTGCAATTTCAATTTCTAATAGGAACAGAAAAGCTCACAATTTCAGAATGGAATTACAGGCAAAGAGGACAAAATAATTAATGAAAGTATTTTTTAGCATTTTTTTTATATATATATAATTTATCATTTTACCATCTCAAAGTAAGTAATGTCCCTTTAAAGATATCACTTTGTGACTACAAAATTCTGCATTTCACTAGCCACATATAAATGCTGCCCTCCAACAACTTATTTAGTAATGTACTCATTTAGCACAATCTTTAGAATAAAGCACCCACCAAAAACTACAAAATAAAACTGAAATAAGAAACCACCACCTAATAGAAAAAAATGGATATTGGTTTAATGAACTAGTCTTTGAATGCAGTATTGTCTTAAAGGGACATTAAAACTGCTGCGTACAACTACATTAGCTTTTGTTTTTCCTCCTGTGCTTGTAGCTGTCTTCAAAGCTATTCTCTTATTTTAACCCTTCAAAAGTTCTGTTTAGCGAAGTTCTGCATCTTCACACTGGGCGCGGCCATCTTGAAATGTAAGTATTCTTGCACCATGTGACCACAGATCAGTGATATGTTGTCTTGACAAGCCGTATCCTGCACTTCAGTTTAACGTGCACAATACAGAGCAGGTGCTGTACATTTTTGCAGTGACTGCATTTCTCTATGTTAGCCCATAAGAGAAAGAAGGCAAGCTGCACAAACGTCTGCGCTGCAAAAAACACACTTCACAGGGGAAACCTTAGACAGCTGCTATAATCTCAATATATGTACCCCAAACCACTACACCTCCCTAAGAGGTGAGGAGAGACACAAGGTATGAGAGAGAGAGGGTGAGAAAGCGCTGTAAAAAGGGGGGTGGGAGGACGTCAGTATTAAACAGTGAAAGCAAACAATATATGGGAAATTGCTGGTTAAAGTGAAAGTAAATTTTGATGCAATTGTGCCCGGTTTTTAAAAATTAGATTAAAAACAGAGGCACTTTAATTCATCAAAATTTACATTTCATTCGTGCTGTGAAAAAAAAAACTTACAGCAGCTCCAGCTTCCCCCCCCCCGTTGCAAAGCCTCTTCTTGGGTCTAAAATGAGGAATTCGGCTTCCTCCAATCACGGCTTTGAATCAGATACTGATTCCCCGTGATTAGAGGAGGACCTATCCATCATTTCTGACATCAGAAATGGCTTGCGACGACCGGAGGAAGCTAGAGCTGCTGTCAAATTTAAAAGGTAAGTTTTTTTTCACAACAAGTGAAATGTAAATTTTGATGAATTAAAGTGCCCCTGTTTTTAATCGAACTAAATGAATCAGTCTCTGTTGTTGTTTGTAAAACACCTGCAGTGAGGAAGACAATCAAAAGTAAATATGATGATGTCACACAGACGGTAGCCGGTAGATATAGCACTTACTAGAAAGTACCTCAATCATATGAGGTAAGTTGCCGCATCTATCAGTGGTTATTGTGTCAGTTCTTCTCCCTTTGGAGTAAGGTGAGTAAGCTTGAAGAGGTCGTCGTTAGAAGTCCCTCTGAGTCCAGCAGTTGTGCGAAGTGAAAAACACAAGGAAGGTACATAGCGTAATACAGTTTTATTAAAGGAAAAGTATATAAAACGTGCAAAATGACCACTTACATTTAAATCAGGTGTAAAAGAAGTTCCAACAGGATTATATCCGAGATATCTTTTACACCCGATTGGTACTCTGTTTACCTGGAAGTGCCCTGAGGGTTTCATTGTGTACATATGTGTCTTATGGGCCTTTGCATACCTCATATGTTTGAGGATTTTAAATGTAAGTGGTCATTTTGCGCGTTTTATATACTTTTCCTTTAATAAAACTGTATTATGCTATGTACCTTCCTTGTGTTTTTCACTTCGCACAACTGCTGGACTCACAGAGGGACGACGACCTCTTCAAGCTTACTCTGACACATCCTGATCTCTAAATTGGATACGAGATATCACCAGCGGCTTACCACTGATAGATGCGGCAACTTACCTCATATGATTGAGGTACTTTCTAGTAAGTGCTATACCTACCAGCTACCGTCTGTGTGACATCATCATTTACTTTTGATTGTCTTCCTCACTGCAGGTGTTTTACAAACAACAACAGAGACTGATTCATTTAGTTGTTTAACCAGCAATTTCCCATATATTGATTGCATTCACTGTTTAATACTGAGGTCCTCCCATCCCCCTTTTTACAGCGTTGTCTAGCTCTCATATATATATATATATATATATATATATATTAATATCTTAGAATTGCCTGTAGATAACCTGAGTTTAGGATTTGGATAATCCCAAAATAAATTATTTATTTGCATCTAAACTCAAAATTGTATTTATCCACAGAAACATTAGAAAAATGAGGATAGCTGGCAAATAAAATGTTTGTTCCACGACAACACAACAGAACTATATAACCAGAAAAAAAAGACAGCAGAGAAGACGTCTAAAAAGAGACCGAACAACAGAGGTTAAGATCTCAAGCAACAGAGTGAGTGTCTCAAATGACTTATGTTTCATGCACAGATCAAATAGAAAACGGTAAGATTCCCTAACCAGATAACTCCCTCACCAACAGATTGTTCTATCCCTCATTGGAAGATAACTCCCTCACTGGTAGATTAGCTCTGTTCCTCATTGGTAGAGATCTCGCTCACTAGTAGATTGCTTTATCCTTCATTGATAGATAACTCCATCACCAGGAGATTGCTCTATCCCTCATTGGTAGGTAACTACCTCACTCGTAAATTGCTCTGTTACTTGTTGGTAGCTTGCTGTGTCCCTCATAGGTAGATAACCCCCTAACAGGTAGATTTCTTTGTCCATCAGTGGTAGGTAACTCTCACTGGTAGGTTCTTCTGTCCCTCACTCCCTTCTGGTAGGATATTGCTCTGTCTCTCAGCGATTGCTCTCTGGGACTAGGCACATCAGGCACATGCCCTCTCTCTCTCCTCTGGTACATACCTTGTCATGTTTTTTAGATACATGCCCCCCCACCCCTAAGGTTAAGGGTTTGTCTCATTAGATGTTTATGTAAGCTTGAAGTATTTTCATATATCTAGTGCAGTGTCTTTAGTGCATTCCTCATTCTCCATTCAGTCGTCTCGCTCTCCCGCCTACCACTGGTTAATCAGGAAGGCAGCAGAGCAAAATGTTATCTGGAGATTCCCAGCCTGATCACTGCTTATTAACCTCTTAGCAGCCACTGACGGAAAAACAAGGAAAATGGTAAATCTAGATGTAAATAATTTAGATTTATATGATCATTTCATAATCACTAGGAGGGGATTATTGCTGAGCTCAGCTCCCTGCTCAGGACTCACCCCTCCTGCCCTCTACATTTTCTGCCTGTAAATAAAACATCAGTAAAATCTTCCTGCTCTGAATTATTTACACCTGCCCCCCCACCCCCACCCCTACCCTCAAGCTGACAGCCTAAAAAATCCAGCATGTGTGTCAGCTTCAGTTAGCCTCAGCTGCTCATCGCTAGAGATAGCAAGTGGAGGACAGATCTATATTAGAGCTTTAAGGGACAACTGGCATAGCTGTATCAGAGAAAAGAAACCTGGCACTGACATACTATGGGCATTGAGAAAAGGGATACCAGGCACTGATACAGCATGGACAATGAGAGAAGAGAAGCCAGGCACTGATGCATTAGAAGTACAGCAGGCAAGTCAGGCACTGATACAGCGTCAGCACTACAGAGGGGAAGCCAGGCACTTATATAGCACGGCAATGAGAAAAGGGAAGCCAGGCACTGATACAGCATCAGCAGTACAGAAGGGAAGTCAGGCACTGATACAGCGTCAGGAGTACAGAAGGGAAGCCAGGCACTTATATAGCACGGCAATGAGAAAAGGGAAGTCAGGCACTGATACAGTGTCAGCAGTACAGAAGGGAAGTCAGGCACTGATACAGCATGGGCAATGAGATAATGAAAGTCAGGCATTGATACAGCATCAACAGTACAGAAGGCAAGTCAGGCACTGATACAGCGTCAGCAGTACAGAAGGCAAGTCAGGCACTGATACAGCGTCAGGAGTACAGAAGGGAAGCCAGGCACTTATATAGCACGGCAATGAGAAAAGGGAAGCCAGGCACTGATACAGCATCAGCAGTACAGAAGGGAAGTCAGGCACTGATACAGCGTCAGGAGTACAGAAGGGAAGCCAGGCACTTATATAGCACGGCAATGAGAAAAGGGAAGTCAGGCACTGATACAGTGTCAGCAGTACAGAAGGGAAGTCAGGCACTGATACAGCATGGGCAATCAGAGAAGAAAAGTCAGGCATTGATACAGCGTCAGCAGTACAGAAGGGGAAGTCAGGCACTGATACAGCATGGGCAGTGAGAGAAGGGAAGTCAGTTAATGATACAGCATAGGAAGTGAGAGAAGGGAAGTCAGGCACTGATGCAGTATTGGGCAGTAAGAGAAGGGAAGCAAGACAATGGAAAAGCATGGGCAGTGAGATAATGGAAGTCAGGCAATGATACAACATGGGCAGTGAGAGAAGGGAAGTCAGGTACTGATACAGCATGGGCAGTGAGAGAAGGGAAGTCAGGTACTGATACAGCATGGGCAGTGAGAGAAGGGAAGTCAGTTACTGATACAGCATAGAAAGTGAGAGAAGGGAAGCCAGGCACTGATACAGCATGGGCAGTAAGAGAAGGGAAGCCAGGCACTGATACAGTATGGGCAGTGAGAGAAGGGAAGTCACACACTGATACATAATGGGCAGTGAAAGAAGGGAAGCCAGGTAATGTGATACAGCATGGGCAGTGAGAGAAGAAAAGCCAGGTAATGATATAGCATGGGCAGTGAGAGAAGGGAAGTCAGGCACTGATAAAGCATGGGCAGTGAGAGAAGGGAAGTCAGGCTCTGATACAGCACAGGCAGCGAGAGCAGGGAAGTCAGGCAATGATAAAGCATGGATAGTGAGAGAAGGGAAGCCAGGTAATGATACAACATGGGCAGTGAGAGAAGGGAAGTCATGAAATGATACAGCATGGGCAGTGAGAGAAGAGAAGTCAGGTAATGACACAGTATGGGCAGCGAAAGAAGGGAAGTCAGGTACTGATACAACATGGGCAGTAACAGAAGATAAGCCAGGTGATGATACAGCATTGTCAGTGAGAGAAGGAAAGTCATGCAATGATACAACAGGGGCAGTGAGAGAAGGGAAGTCCAGTACTGATACAGCATGGGCAGTGAGAGAAGGGAAGTCAGTTACTGATACAGTATTGGTCAGTAAGAGAAGGGAAGCCAGACAATGATAAAGCATGGACAGTGAGAGAAGGGAATTCAGGCACTAATACAGCATGAGCACGGGAGGTCAGGCACTGATACAGTATTCGGTAGTAAGGGAAGGGTAGCAAGGCCCTGATACAGATATGGGCAGTGAGAGAAGCGAAGTCAGGCACTGATATATCATGGGCAGTGAGAGAAGGGAAGCCAGGCAATATAACAGCGTGGGCAGGTAGGGAAGGGAAGTCAGGCAATGATAGCATGGGCAGTGAAAGAAGGGAAGTCAGGTACTGATACAGCATGGGCAGGGAGAGAAGGGAAGCCAGGTACTGATACAGCATGGGCAGTGAGAGAAGGGAAGTCAGGCACAGATACAGTATTGGGCAGTGAGAGAAGGGAAGTCAGACAATGATATAGAATGGGCAGTGAGAAAATGGAAGTCAGACACTGATACAGTATTGGGCAGTAAGAGAAGGGAAGTCAGACAATGATACAGCATGGGCAGTGAGAGAAGGGAAGACAGGCACTGATACAATATGGCCTGTGAGAGAAGGGAAGCCAGGCACTAATACAACATGAGCAGTGAGAGAAGGGAAGTCAGGCAATGATACAGCTGGGGCAGTGAGAAAATGGACATTAGACACTGATACAGCATGGGCAGTGAGAAAAGGGAAGTCAGGCACTGATACAGTATGGGCTGTGAGAGAAGGGAAGTCAGACACTAATACAGCATGAACAGTGAGAGAAGGGAAGTCAGGCACAGATACAGTATTGGGCAGTGACAGAAGGGAAGTCAGACAATCGTACAGCATGGGCAGTGAGAGAAGGGAAGTCAGGCACTGATACAGTATTGGGCAGTAAGAGAAGGGAAGTCAGACAATTATACAGCATGGGCAGTGAGAGAAAGGAAGTCAGACAATGATACAGCATGGGCAGTAAGAGAAGGGAAGTCAGGCACTGGTACAGCGTCAGGAGTACAGAATGGAAGCCAGGCACTTATATAGCATGGCAATGAGAAAAGGGAAGTCAGGCACTGATACAGTGTCAGCAGTACAGAAGGGAAGTCAGGCACTGATACAGCATGGGCAATGAGAGAATGAAAGTCAGGCATTGATACAGCGTCAACAGTACAGAAGGCAAGTCAGGCACTGATACAGCGTCAGCAGTACAGAAGGCAAGTCAGGCACTGATACAGCGTCAGCAGTACAGAAGGGAAGCCAGGCACTTATATAGCAGGGCAATGAGAAAAGGGAAGCCAGTCACTGATACAGCATCAGCAATACAGAAGGGAAGTCAGGCACTGATACAGCATGGGCAATCAGAGAAGAAAAGTCAGGCATTGATACAGCGTCAGCAGTACAGAAGGGGAAGTCAGGCACTGATACAGCATGGGCAGTGAGAGAAGGGAAGTCAGTTAATGATACAGCATAGGAAGTGAGAGAAGGGAAGTCAGGCACTGATGCAGTATTGGGCAGTAAGAGAAGGGAAGCAAGACAATGGAAAAGCATGGGCAGTGAGATAATGGAAGTCAGGCAATGATACAACATGGACAGTGAGAGAAGGGAAGTCAGGTACTGATACAGCATGGGCAGTGAGAGAAGGGAAGTCAGGTACTGATACAGCATGGGCAGTAACAGAAGATAAGCCAGGTGATGATACAGCATTGTCAGTGAGAGAAGGAAAGTCATGCAATGATACAACAGGGGCAGTGAGAGAAGGGAAGTCCAGTACTGATACAGCATGGGCAGTGAGAGAAGGGAAGTCAGTTACTGATACAGTATTGGTCAGTAAGAGAAGGGAAGCCAGACAATGATAAAGCATGGACAGTGAGAGAAGGGAATTCAGGCACTAATACAGCATGAGCACGGGAGGTCAGGCACTGATACAGTATTCGGTAGTAAGGGAAGGGTAGCAAGGCCCTGATACAGCTATGGGCAGTGAGAGAAGGGAAGTCAGGCACTGATAAAGCATGGGCAGTGAGAGAAGGGAAGTCAGGCTCTGATACAGCACAGGCAGCGAGAGCAGGGAAGTCAGGCAATGATAAAGCATGGATAGTGAGAGAAGGGAAGCCAGGTAATGATACAACATGGGCAGTGAGAGAAGGGAAGTCATGAAATGATACAGCATGGGCAGTGAGAGAAGAGAAGTCAGGTAATGACACAGTATGGGCAGCGAAAGAAGGGAAGTCAGGTACTGATACAACATGGGCAGTAACAGAAGATAAGCCAGGTGATGATACAGCATTGTCAGTGAGAGAAGGAAAGTCATGCAATGATACAACAGGGGCAGTGAGAGAAGGGAAGTCCAGTACTGATACAGCATGGGCAGTGAGAGAAGGGAAGTCAGTTACTGATACAGTATTGGTCAGTAAGAGAAGGGAAGCCAGACAATGATAAAGCATGGACAGTGAGAGAAGGGAATTCAGGCACTAATACAGCATGAGCACGGGAGGTCAGGCACTGATACAGTATTCGGTAGTAAGGGAAGGGTAGCAAGGCCCTGATACAGCTATGGGCAGTGAGAGAAGCGAAGTCAGGCACTGATATATCATGGGCAGTGAGAGAAGGGAAGCCAGGCAATATAACAGCGTGGGCAGGTAGGGAAGGGAAGTCAGGCAATGATAGCATGGGCAGTGAAAGAAGGGAAGTCAGGTACTGATACAGCATGGGCAGGGAGAGAAGGGAAGCCAGGTACTGATACAGCATGGGCAGTGAGAGAAGGGAAGTCAGGCACAGATACAGTATTGGGCAGTGAGAGAAGGGAAGTCAGACAATGATATAGAATGGGCAGTGAGAAAATGGAAGTCAGACACTGATACAGTATTGGGCAGTAAGAGAAGGGAAGTCAGACAATGATACAGCATGGGCAGTGAGAGAAGGGAAGACAGGCACTGATACAATATGGCCTGTGAGAGAAGGGAAGCCAGGCACTAATACAACATGAGCAGTGAGAGAAGGGAAGTCAGGCAATGATACAGCTGGGGCAGTGAGAAAATGGACATTAGACACTGATACAGCATGGGCAGTGAGAAAAGGGAAGTCAGGCACTGATACAGTATGGGCTGTGAGAGAAGGGAAGTCAGACACTAATACAGCATGAACAGTGAGAGAAGGGAAGTCAGGCACAGATACAGTATTGGGCAGTGACAGAAGGGAAGTCAGACAATCGTACAGCATGGGCAGTGAGAGAAGGGAAGTCAGGCACTGATACAGTATTGGGCAGTAAGAGAAGGGAAGTCAGACAATTATACAGCATGGGCAGTGAGAGAAAGGAAGTCAGACAATGATACAGCATGGGCAGTAAGAGAAGGGAAGTCAGGCACTGGTACAGCGTCAGGAGTACAGAATGGAAGCCAGGCACTTATATAGCACGGCAATGAGAAAAGGGAAGTCAGGCACTGATACAGTGTCAGCAGTACAGAAGGGAAGTCAGGCACTGATACAGCATGGGCAATGAGAGAATGAAAGTCAGGCATTGATACAGCGTCAACAGTACAGAAGGCAAGTCAGGCACTGATACAGCGTCAGCAGTACAGAAGGCAAGTCAGGCACTGATACAGCGTCAGCAGTACAGAAGGGAAGCCAGGCACTTATATAGCAGGGCAATGAGAAAAGGGAAGCCAGTCACTGATACAGCATCAGCAATACAGAAGGGAAGTCAGGCACTGATACAGCATGGGCAATCAGAGAAGAAAAGTCAGGCATTGATACAGCGTCAGCAGTACAGAAGGGGAAGTCAGGCACTGATACAGCATGGGCAGTGAGAGAAGGGAAGTCAGTTAATGATACAGCATAGGAAGTGAGAGAAGGGAAGTCAGGCACTGATGCAGTATTGGGCAGTAAGAGAAGGGAAGCAAGACAATGGAAAAGCATGGGCAGTGAGATAATGGAAGTCAGGCAATGATACAACATGGACAGTGAGAGAAGGGAAGTCAGGTACTGATACAGCATGGGCAGTGAGAGAAGGGAAGTCAGGTACTGATACAGCATGGGCAGTGAGAGAAGGGAAGTCAGTTACTGATACAGCATAGGAAGTGAGAGAAGGGAAGCCAGGCACTGATACAGCATGGGCAGTAAGAGAAGGGAAGCCAGGCACTGATACAGTATGGGCAGTGAGAGAAGGGAAGTCACACACTGATACATAATGGGCAGTGAAACAAGGGAAGCCAGGTAATGTGATACAGCATGGGCAGTGAGAGAAGAAAAGCCAGGTAATGATATAGCATGGGCAGTGAGAGAAGGGAAGTCAGGCACTGATAAAGCATGGGCAGTGAGAGAAGGGAAGTCAGGCTCTGATACAGCACAGGCAGCGAGAGCAGGGAAGTCAGGCAATGATAAAGCATGGATAGTGAGAGAAGGGAAGCCAGGTAATGATACAACATGGGCAGTGAGAGAAGGGAAGTCATGAAATGATACAGCATGGGCAGTGAGAGAAGAGAAGTCAGGTAATGACACAGTATGGGCAGCGAAAGAAGGGAAGTCAGGTACTGATACAACATGGGCAGTAACAGAAGGTAAGCCAGGTGATGATACAGCATTGTCAGTGAGAGAAGGAAAGTCATGCAATGATACAACAGGGGCAGTGAGAGAAGGGAAGTCCAGTACTGATACAGCATGGGCTATGAGAGAAGGGAAGTCAGTTACTGATACAGTATTGGTCAGTAAGAGAAGGGAAGCCAGACAATGATAAAGCATGGACAGTGAGAGAAGGGAATTCAGGCACTAATACAGCATGAGCACGGGAGGTCAGGCACTGATACAGTATTGGGTAGTAAGGGAAGGGTAGCAAGGCCCTGATACAGCTATGGGCAGTGAGAGAAGCGAAGTCAGGCACTGATATATCATGGGCAGTGAGAGAAGGGAAGCCAGGCAATATAACAGCGTGGGCAGGTAGGGAAGGGAAGTCAGGCAATGATAGCATGGGCAGTGAAAGAAGGGAAGTCAGGTACTGATACAGCATGGGCAGGGAGAGAAGGGAAGCCAGGTACTGATACAGCATGGGCAGTGAGAAAAGGGAAGTCAGGCACAGATACAGTATTGGGCAGTGAGAGAAGGGAAGTCAGACAATGATATAGAATGGGCAGTGAGAAAATGGAAGTCAGACACTGATACAGTATTGGGCAGTAAGAGAAGGGAAGTCAGACAATGATACAGCATGGGCAGTGAGAGAAGGGAAGACAGGCACTGATACAGTATGGCCTGTGAGAGAAGGGAAGACAGGCACTAATACAACATGAGCAGTGAGAGAAGGGAAGTCAGGCAATGATACAGCTGGGGCAGTGAGAAAATGGACATTAGACACTGATACAGCATGGGCAGTGAGAAAAGGGAAATCAGGCACTGATACAGTATGGGCTGTGAGAGAAGGGAAGTCAGACACTAATACAGCATGAACAGTGAGAGAAGGGAAGTCAGGCACAGATACAGTATTGGGCAGTGACAGAAGGGAAGTCAGACAATCGTACAGCATGGGCAGTGAGAGAAGGGAAGTCAGGCACTGATACAGTATTGGGCAGTAAGAGAAGGGAAGTCAGACAATTATACAGCATGGGCAGTGAGAGAAAGGAAGTCAGACAATGATACAGCATGGGCAGTAAGAGAAGGGAAGTCAGGCACTGGTACAGTATTGGGCAGTAAGATAGGGAAGTCAGGCACTGATACAGTATTGTTAGGAGGTTTAGGGAAAATTCAAAGGGTTTGTGACATTGAAGCCAAGTGCTGAATTAGACACTAATATAATTAAATTGATAAATTTAAAATTAACACTTTATTGAACATATATGCAAAAACAGACAATTTACTTATATTGGATCATATTATAGAAACAGGTAATCACCATCTATTTCTATATTTGATCATATATAATGATCCAACAATAGGATAAAACCAAGGGTTAAAAATGAGGGCAGTGTGATCTAGTAGGTGCTTATGCAGTTCAATGGAAGAATGGGAAGAGATTGCGTAATAAGGGATATATAGAAATGTTTGAACCAGACACACAGGCTATGCGCTCAAAGGCGTCCTCCTACCTGCGTACTGCTGGGATTCATCCCAGTCAGCCGATTTCTAGCTGGTATCCCTATAAACTACAACACATCATTCATTCAATATCAATGTATCCTTTAGATTGCTCACTATGGCTTGTATAGGCTGATTAGATTTAAGCTAACACCCTTTACCATATAAATAGATAAAGTGTAGCACTAATAATCATATATCAACTGATTATAGCACTAATAATCATGTATCAATTCGCGAATTACTGATACAGTATTGGGCAGTAAGATAGGGAAGTCAGGCACTGATACAGTATTGGGCAGTAAGATAGGGAAGTCAGGCACTGATACAGTATTGGGCAGTAAGATAGGGAAGTCAGGCACTGATACAGTATTGGGCAGTAAGATAGGGAAGTCAGGCACTGATACAGTATTGGGCAGTAAGATAGGGAAGTCAGGCACTGATACAGTATTGGGCAGTAAGATAGGGAAGTCAGGCACTGATACAGTATTGGGCAGTAAGATAGGGAAGTCAGGCACTGATACAGTATTGGGCAGTAAGAGAAGGGAAGTCAGACAACGATAAAGCATGGGCAGTGAGAGAAGGGGAGTATGATCAGAAAAGGATGAGGGCACAGCCATAGAAATTTGGGGAGCTTAATGGTGCCAGCTTGGGTGATTAATGAGCCTTGTATTGTAATGGTAAGGTTAGAGATGTTCCTGAAACAGCAATAGATGGGAGAGTAGAGCCTGGTACAACAATATGAGGGTGAGAGGAGTCTGGCAGAGAAACAGAAAGGGAAAGAGGTGCCTGGCTCTTACACAGGAGGGGAAAAGGAGACAGTGTCCTGCTAGTCATTCCCTGCATAATGTGTCCTGCTAGCTATTCCCTGCATAATGTGTCCTGCTAGTCATTCCTTGCATTATGTGTCCTGCTAACTATTCCCTGCATTATGTGTCCTGCTAGCTATTCCCTGCATTATGTGTCCTGTTAGCTATTCCCTGCATAATGTGTCCTGCTAGTCATTCCTTGCATTATGTGTCCTGCTAGCTATTCCCTGCATTAAGTGTCCTGCTAGTCATTCCCTGCATAATGTGTCCTGCTAGCTATTCCCTGCATTATGTGTCCTGCTAGCTATTCCCTGCATAATGTGTCCTGCTAGATATTCCCTGCATAATGTGTCCTGCTAGTCATTCCCTGCATAATGTGTCCTGCTAGCTATTCCCTGCATTATGTGTCCTGCTAGCTATTCCCTGCATTATGTGTCCTGCTAGCTATTCCCTGCATAATGTGTCCTGCTAGCTATTCCCTTCATAATGTGTCCTGCTAGCTATTCCCTGCATTATGTGTCCTGATAGCTATTCCCTGCATTATGTGTCCTGATAGCTATTCCCATCATAATGTGTGCTGCTAGCCATTCCCTGCATAATCTGTCCCGTTAGCCATTCCTTGCATTATGTGTCCTGCTAGCTATTCCCTGCATTATGTGTCCTGATAGCTATTCCCTGCATTATGTGTCCTGATAGCTATTCCCATCATAATGTGTGCTGCTAGCCATTCCCTGCATAATCTGTCCTGTTAGCCATTCCTTGCATTATGTGTCCTGCTAGCTATTCCCTGCATTATGTGTCCTGCTAGCCATTCCCTGCATAATGTGTCCTGCTAGTCATTCCCTGCATAATGTGTCCTGCTAGATATTCCCTGCATAATGTGTCCTGCTGGTCATTCCCTGCATATTGTGTCCTGCTAGCTATTCCCTGCATAATGTGTCCTGCTGGTCATTCCCTGCATATTGTGTCCTGCTAGCTATTCCCTGCATAATGTGTCCTGCTAGCTATTCCCTGCATAATGTGTCCTGCTAGCTATTCCCTGCATAATGTGTCCTGCTAGCTAATCCCTGCATAATGTGTCCTGCTGGACATTCCCTGCATAATGTGTCCTGCTGGCCATTCCCTGCATAATGTGTCCTGCTAGTTATTCCCTTCATAATGTGTCCTGATAGCTATTCCCTTCATAATGTGTCCTGCTAGCTATTCCCTGCATAATGTGTCCTGCTAGCTATTCCCTTCATAATGTGTCCTGCTAGCTATTCCCTGCATAATGTGTCCTGCTAGCCATTCCCTGCATAATGTGTCCTGCTAGCTAATCCCTGCATACTGTGTCCTTCTAGCTAATCCCTGCATAATGTGTCCTGCTAGCCATTCCCTGCATAATGTGTCCTGCTAGCTATTCCCTTCATAATGTGTCCTGCTAGCCATTCCCTGCATAATGTGTCCTGCTAGCTAATCCCTGCATACTGTATCCTGCTAGCTATTCCCTGCATTATGTGTCCTGTTAGCTATTCCCTGCATAATGTGTCCTGCTAGTCATTCCTTGCATTATGTGTCCTGCTAGCTATTCCCTGCATTAAGTGTCCTGCTAGTCATTCCCTGCATAATGTGTCCTGCTAGCTATTCCCTGCATTATGTGTCCTGCTAGCTATTCCCTGCATAATGTGTCCTGCTAGATATTCCCTGCATAATGTGTCCTGCTAGTCATTCCCTGCATAATGTGTCCTGCTAGCTATTCCCTGCATTATGTGTCCTGCTAGCTATTCCCTGCATTATGTGTCCTGCTAGCTATTCCCTGCATAATGTGTCCTGCTAGCTATTCCCTTCATAATGTGTCCTGCTAGCTATTCCCTGCATTATGTGTCCTGATAGCTATTCCCTGCATTATGTGTCCTGATAGCTATTCCCATCATAATGTGTGCTGCTAGCCATTCCCTGCATAATCTGTCCCGTTAGCCATTCCTTGCATTATGTGTCCTGCTAGCTATTCCCTGCATTATGTGTCCTGATAGCTATTCCCTGCATTATGTGTCCTGATAGCTATTCCCATCATAATGTGTGCTGCTAGCCATTCCCTGCATAATCTGTCCTGTTAGCCATTCCTTGCATTATGTGTCCTGATAGCTATTCCCTGCATTATGTGTCCTGCTAGCCATTCCCTGCATAATGTGTCCTGCTAGTCATTCCCTGCATAATGTGTCCTGCTAGATATTCCCTGCATAATGTGTCCTGCTGGTCATTCCCTGCATATTGTGTCCTGCTAGCTATTCCCTGCATAATGTGTCCTGCTGGTCATTCCCTGCATATTGTGTCCTGCTAGCTATTCCCTGCATAATGTGTCCTGCTAGCTATTCCCTGCATAATGTGTCCTGCTAGCTATTCCCTGCATAATGTGTCCTGCTAGCTAATCCCTGCATAATGTGTCCTGCTGGACATTCCCTGCATAATGTGTCCTGCTAGCCATTCCCTGCATAATGTGTCCTGCTAGTTATTCCCTTCATAATGTGTCCTGATAGCTATTCCCTTCATAATGTGTCCTGCTAGCTATTCCCTGCATAATGTGTCCTGCTAGCTATTCCCTTCATAATGTGTCCTGCTAGCTATTCCCTGCATAATGTGTCCTGCTAGCCATTCCCTGCATAATGTGTCCTGCTAGCTAATCCCTGCATACTGTGTCCTGCTAGCTAATCCCTGCATAATGTGTCCTGCTAGCCATTCCCTGCATAATGTGTCCTGCTAGCTATTCCCTTCATAATGTGTCCTGCTAGCCATTCCCTGCATAATGTGTCCTGCTAGCTAATCCCTGCATACTGTATCCTGCTAGCTATTCCCTGCATAATGTGTCCTGCTAGCTATTCCCTGCATAATGTGTCCTGCTAGCTATTCCCTGCATAATGTGTCCTGCTAGCTAATCCCTGCATATTGTGTCCTGCTAGATATTCCCTGCATAATGTGTCCTGCTAGCTAATCCCTGCATAATGTGTCCTGCTGGACATTCCCTGCATAATGTGTCCTGCTAGCTAATCCCTGCATAATGTGTCCTGCTGGACATTCCCTGCATAATGTGTCCTGCTAGCTAATCCCTGCATAATGTGTCCTGCTGGACATTCCCTGCATAATGTGTCCTGCTAGCTAATCCCTGCATAATGTGTTCTGCTGGACATTCCCTGCATAATGTGTCCTGCTAGCTAATCCCTGCATAATATGTCCTGCTAGCCATTCCCTGCAAAATGTGTCCTGCTAGCTAATCCCTGCATACTGTATCCTGCTAGCTATTCCCTGCATAATGTGTCCTGCTAGCTATTCCCTGCATAATGTGTCCTGCTAGCTATTCCCTTCATAATGTGTCCTGCTAGCCATTCCCTGCATAATGTGTCCTGCTAGCTAATCCCTGCATACTGTATCCTGCTAGCTATTCCCTGCATTATGTGTCCTGCTAGCTATTCCCTGCATAATGTGTCCTGCTAGCTATTCCCTGCATAATGTGTCCTGCTAGCCATTCCCTGCATAATGTGTCCTACTAGCCATTCCCTGCATAATGTGTCCTACTAGCTATTCCCTGCATAATGTGTCCTGCTAGATATTCCCTGCATAATGTGTCCTGCTAGCTAATCCCTGCATATTGTGTCCTGCTAGCTATTCCCTGCATAATGTGTCCTGCTAGTCATTCCCTGCATAATGTGTCCTGCTAGATATTCCTTGCATAATGTGTCCTGCTAGATATTCCCTGCATAATGTGTCCTGCTAGCTAATCCCTGCATAATGTGTTCTGCTAGCTATTCCCTGCATAATGTGTCCTGCTAGATATTCCCTGCATAATGTGTCCTGCTAGCTAATCCCTGCATAATGTGTCCTGCTAGCCATTCCCTGCATAATGTGTCCTGCTAGTCATTCCCTGCATAATGTGTCCTGCTAGATATTCCCTGCATAATGTGTCCTGCTAGCTAATCCCTGCATAATGTGTCCTGCTAGCCATTCCCTGCATAATGTGTCCTGCTAGCCATTCCCTGCATAATGTGTCCTGCTAGCCATTCCCTGCATAATGTGTTCTGCTGGACATTCCCTGCATAATGTGTCCTGCTAGCTAATCCCTGCATAATGTGTCCTGCTAGCCATTCCCTGCATAATGTGTCCTGCTAGCCATTCCCTGCATAATGTGTCCTGCTAGCCATTCCCTGCATAATGTGTTCTGCTGGACATTCCCTGCATATTGTGTCCTGCTAGCTTTTCCCTTCATAATGTTTCCTGATAGCTATTCCCTGCATAATGTCTCCTGCTGGCCATTCCCTGCATAATGTCTCCTGCTGGCCATTCCCTGCATAATGTGTCCTGCTAGCTAATCCCTGCATATTGTGTCCTGCTAGCTATTCCCTTCATAATGTGTGCTGCTAGCTATTCCCTGCATAATGTCTCCTGCTAGCTATTCCCTTCATAATGTGTCCTGCTAGCTATTCCCTTCATAATGTGTCCTGCTAGCTATTCCCTTCATAATGTGTCCTGCTAGCTATTCCCTTCATAATGTGTCCTGCTAGCTATTCCCTTCATAATGTGTCCTGCTAGCTAATCCCTGCATAATGTGTCCTGCTGGACATTCCCTGCATAATGTGTCCTGCTAGCTAATCCCTGCATATTGTGTCCTGCTAGCTATTCCCTTCATAATGTGTCCTGCTAGCTATTCCCTGCATAATGTCTCCTGCTAGCTATTCCCTTCATAATGTGTCCTGCTAGCTATTCCCTTCATAATGTGTCCTGCTAGCCATTCCCTTCATAATGTGTCCTGCTAGCCATTCCCTGCATACTGTATCCTGCTAGCTAATCCCTGCATAATGTCTCCTGCTAGCTATTCCCTTCATAATGTGTCCTGCTAGCTATTCCCTTCATAATGTGTCCTGCTAGCCATTCCCTGCATAATGTGTCCTGCTAGCTAATCCCTGCATAATGTATCCTGCTAGCTAATCCCTGCATAATGTGTCCTGCTAGCTAATCCCTGCATAATGTGTCCTGCTAGCCATTCCCTGCATAATGTGTCCTGCTAGCCATTCCCTGCATAATGTGTCCTGCTAGCTATTCCCTGCATAATGTGTCCTGCTAGCCATTCCCTGCATAATGTGTCCTGCTAGCCATTCCCTGCATAATGTGTCCTGCTAGCCATTCCCTGCATAATGTGTCCTGCTAGCTATTCCCTTCATAATGTGTCCTGCTAGCTAATCCCTGCATAATGTGTCCTGCTAGCCATTCCCTGCATAATGTGTCCTGCTAGCTATTCCCTGCATAATGTGTCCTGCTAGCCATTCCCTGCATAATGTGTCCTGCTAGCCATTCCCTGCATAATGTGTCCTGCTAGCCATTCCCTGCATAATGTGTCCTGCTAGCCATTCCCTGCATAATGTGTCCTGCTAGCTATTCCCTTCATAATGTGTCCTGCTAGCCATTCCCTGCATAATGTGTCCTGCTAGCTATTCCCTTCATAATGTGTCCTGCTAGCTATTCCCTGCATAATGTCTCCTGCTAGCTATTCCCTTCATAATGTGTCCTGCTAGCTATTCCCTTCATAATGTGTCCTGCTAGCTATTCCCTTCATAATGTGTCCTGCTAGCCATTCCCTGCATACTGTATCCTGCTAGCTAATCCCTGCATAATGTCTCCTGATAGCTATTCCCTTCATAATGTGTCCTGCTAGCTATTCCCTTCATAATGTGTCCTGCTAGCCATTCCCTGCATAATGTGTCCTGCTAGCTAATCCCTGCATAATGTGTCCTGCTAGCTATTCCCTGCATAATGTGTCCTGCTAGCCATTCCCTGCATAATGTGTCCTGCTAGCCATTCCCTTCATAATGTGTCCTGCTAGCCATTCCCTGCATAATGTGTCCTGCTAGCTAATCCCTGCATAATGTGTCCTGCTAGCCATTCCCTGCATAATGTGTCCTGCTAGCTATTCCCTGCATAATGTGTCCTGCTAGCCATTCCCTGCATAATGTGTCCTGCTAGCCATTCCCTGCATAATGTGTCCTGCTAGCCATTCCCTGCATAATGTGTCCTGCTGGTCATTCCCTGCATAATGTGTCCTGCTAGCTATTCCCTTCATAATGTGTCCTGCTAGCTATTCCCTGCATACTGTATCCTGCTAGCTATTACCTACATAATGTGTCCTGCTAGCCATTCCCTGCATAATGTGTCCTGCTAGCTAATCCCTGCATAATGTGTCCTGCTAGCTATTCCCTGCATTATGTGTCCTGCTAGCTATTCCCTGCAAAATGTGTCCTGCTAGCTATTCCCTGCATAATGTGTCCTGCTAGCTAATCCCTGCATAATGTGTCCTGCTAGCCATTCCCTGCATAATGTGTCCTGCTAGCCATTCCCTGCATAATGTGTCCTGCTAGCTAATCCCTGCATAATGTGTCCTGCTAGTTATTCCCTGCATAATGTGTCCTGCTAGTTATTCCCTGCATAATGTGTCCTGCTAGCTATTCCCTTCATAATGTGTCCTGCTAGCTATTCCCTTCATAATGTGTCCTGCTAGCTAATCCCTGCATAATGTGTCCTGCTAGCTAATCCCTGCATAATGTGTCCTGCTAGCTATTCCCTTCATAATGTGTCCTGCTAGCCATTCCCTGCATGATGTGTCCTGCTAGCTATTCCCTTCATAATGTGTCCTGCTAGCCATTCCCTGCATAATGTCTCCTGCTAGCTATTCCCTTCATAATGTGTCCTGCTAGCTATTCCCTTCATAATGTGTCCTGCTAGCTATTCCCTTCATAATGTGTCCTGCTAGCTAATCCCTGCATAATGTGTCCTGCTAGCTATTCCCTTCATAATGTGTCCTGCTAGCCATTCCCTGCATAATGTCTCCTGCTAGCTATTCCCTTCATAATGTGTCCTGCTAGCTATTCCCTTCATAATGTGTCCTGCTAGCTATTCCCTGCATAATGTGTCCTGCTGGACATTCCCTTCATAATGTGTCCTGCTAGCTAATCCCTGCATAATGTGTCCTGCTAGCCATTCCCTGCATAATGTGTCCTGCTAGCTAATCCCTGCATAATGTGTCCTGCTAGCCATTCCCTGCATAATGTGTCCTGCTAGCTAATCCCTGCATAATGTGTCCTGCTAGCTAATCCCTGCATAATGTGTCCTGCTAGCCATTCCCTGCATAATGTGTCCTGCTAGCTATTCCCTGCATAATGTGTCCTGCTAGCCATTCCCTGCATAATGTGTCCTGCTAGCCATTCCCTGCATAATGTCTCCTGCTAGCTATTCCCTTCATAATGTGTCCTGCTAGCTAATCCCTGCATAATGTGTCCTGCTAGCCATTCCCTGCATAATGTGTCCTGCTAGCTAATCCCTGCATAATGTGTCCTGCTAGCCATTCCCTGCATAATGTGTCCTGCTAGCTAATCCCTGCATAATGTGTCCTGCTAGCTAATCCCTGCATAATGTGTCCTGCTAGCCATTCCCTGCATAATGTGTCCTGCTAGCCATTCCCTGCATAATGTGTCCTGCTAGCCATTCCCTGCATAATGTGTCCTGCTAGCCATTCCCTGCATAATGTGTCCTGCTAGCCATTCCCTGCATAATGTGTCCTGCTGGTCATTCCCTGCATAATGTGTCCTGCTAGCTATTCCCTTCATAATGTGTCCTGCTAGCTATTCCCTGCATACTGTATCCTGCTAGCTATTACCTACATAATGTGTCCTGCTAGCCATTCCCTGCATAATGTGTCCTGCTAGCTAATCCCTGCATAATGTGTCCTGCTAGCTATTCCCTGCATTATGTGTCCTGCTAGCTATTCCCTGCAAAATGTGTCCTGCTAGCTATTCCCTGCATAATGTGTCCTGCTAGCTAATCCCTGCATAATGTGTCCTGCTAGCCATTCCCTGCATAATGTGTCCTGCTAGCCATTCCCTGCATAATGTGTCCTGCTAGCTAATCCCTACATAATGTGTCCTGCTAGTTATTCCCTGCATAATGTGTCCTGCTAGTAATTCCCTGCATAATGTGTCCTGCTAGCTATTCCCTGCATAATGTGTCCTGCTAGCTATTCCCTTCATAATGTGTCCTGCTAGCTAATCCCTGCATAATGTGTCCTGCTAGCTAATCCCTGCATATTGTGTCCTGCTAGCTATTCCCTGCATAATGTGTCCTGCTAGCTATTCCCTGCATAATGTGTCCTGCTAGCCATTCCCTGCATAATGTGTCCTGCTAGCCATTCCCTGCATAATGTGTCCTGCTAGCCATTCCCTGCATAATGTGTCCTGCTAGCCATTCCCTGCATAATGTGTCCTGCTAGCTATTCCCTTCATAATGTGTCCTGCTAGCCATTCCCTGCATAATGTGTCCTGCTAGCTATTCCCTTCATAATGTGTCCTGCTAGCCATTCCCTGCATAATGTCTCCTGCTAGCTATTCCCTTCATAATGTGTCCTGCTAGCTATTCCCTTCATAATGTGTCCTGCTAGCTATTCCCTGCATAATGTCTCCTGCTAGCTATTCCCTGCATACTGTATCCTGCTAGCTATTACCTACATAATGTGTCCTGCTAGCCATTCCCTGCATAATGTGTCCTGCTAGCTAATCCCTGCATAATGTGTCCTGCTAGCTATTCCCTGCATTATGTGTCCTGCTAGCTATTCCCTGCAAAATGTGTCCTGCTAGCTATTCCCTGCATAATGTGTCCTGCTAGCTAATCCCTGCATAATGTGTCCTGCTAGCCATTCCCTGCATAATGTGTCCTGCTAGCCATTCCCTGCATAATGTGTCCTGCTAGCTAATCCCTGCATAATGTGTCCTGCTAGTTATTCCCTGCATAATGTGTCCTGCTAGTTATTCCCTGCATAATGTGTCCTGCTAGCTATTCCCTTCATAATGTGTCCTGCTAGCTATTCCCTTCATAATGTGTCCTGCTAGCTAATCCCTGCATAATGTGTCCTGCTAGCTAATCCCTGCATATTGTGTCCTGCTAGCTATTCCCTGCATAATGTGTCCTGCTAGCTATTCCCTGCATAATGTGTCCTGCTAGCCATTCCCTGCATAATGTGTCCTGCTAGCCATTCCCTGCATAATGTGTCCTGCTAGCCATTCCCTGCATGTGTCCTGCTAGCCATTCCCTGCATAATGTGTCCTGCTAGCCATTCCCTGCATAATGTGTCCTGCTAGTTATTCCCTGCATAATGTGTCCTGCTAGTTATTCCCTGCATAATGTGTCCTGCTAGCTATTCCCTTCATAATGTGTCCTGCTAGCTATTCCCTTCATAATGTGTCCTGCTAGCTAATCCCTGCATAATGTGTCCTGCTAGCTAATCCCTGCATATTGTGTCCTGCTAGCTATTCCCTGCATAATGTGTCCTGCTAGCTATTCCCTGCATAATGTGTCCTGCTAGCCATTCCCTGCATAATGTGTCCTGCTAGCCATTCCCTGCATAATGTGTCCTGCTAGCCATTCCCTGCATGTGTCCTGCTAGCCATTCCCTGCATAATGTGTCCTGCTAGCCATTCCCTGCATAATGTGTCCTGCTAGCTATTCCCTTCATAATGTGTCCTGCTAGCCATTCCCTGCATAATGTGTCCTGCTAGCTATTCCCTTCATAATGTGTCCTGCTAGCCATTCCCTGCATAATGTCTCCTGCTAGCTATTCCCTTCATAATGTGTCCTGCTAGCTATTCCCTTCATAATGTGTCCTGCTAGCTAATCCCTGCATAATGTGTCCTGCTAGCTATTCCCTTCATAATGTGTCCTGCTAGCCATTCCCTGCATAATGTCTCCTGCTAGCTATTCCCTTCATAATGTGTCCTGCTAGCTATTCCCTTCATAATGTGTCCTGCTAGCTATTCCCTTCATAATGTGTCCTGCTAGCTATTCCCTTCATAATGTGTCCTGCTAGCTATTCCCTTCATAATGTGTCCTGCTAGCCATTCCCTGCATAATGTGTCCTGCTGGACATTCCCTGCATAATGTGTCCTGCTAGCTAATCCCTGCATAATGTCTCCTGCTAGCTATTCCCTGCATAATGTCTCCTGCTAGCTATTCCCTTCATAATGTGTCCTGCTAGCTATTCCCTTCATAATGTGTCCTGCTAGCTATTCCCTTCATACTGTATCCTGCTAGCTAATCCCTGCATAATGTGTCCTGCTAGCTATTCCCTTCATAATGTGTCCTGCTAGCCATTCCCTGCATAATGTGTCCTGCTAGCTAATCCCTGCATAATGTGTCCTGCTAGCTAATCCCTGCATACTGTGTCCTGCTAGTCATTCCCTGCATACTGTGTCATGCTTGTGATTCCCTGCATAATGTGTCCTGCTAGCCATTCCCTGCATAATGTATCCTGCTAGCTAATCCCTGCATTATGTGTCCTGCTAGCTATTCCCTGCATAATGTGTCATGCTTGTGATTCCCTGCATAATGTGTCCTGCTAGCCATTCCCTGCATAATGTGTCCTGCTAGTCATTCCCTGCATAATGTGTCCTGCTAGCCATTCCCTGCATACTGTGTCCTGCTAGCCATTCCCTGCATAATGTGTCCTGCTAGTCATTCCCTGCATACTGTGTCCTGCTAGCCATTCCCTGCATACTGTGTCATGCTTGTGATTCCCTGCATAATGTTTCCTGCTAGCCATTCCCTGCATACTGTGTCCTGCTAGCCATTCCCTGCATAATGTGTCCTGCTAGTCATTCCCTGCATACTGTGTCCTGCTAGCCATTACCTGCATACTGTGTCATGCTTGTGATTCCCTGCATAATGTTTCCTGCTGGTCATTCCCTGCATACAGTGTTTTACTGGCCATTCCCTGCATGCTGTGTCCTACTAGCCATTCCCTGCATACTGTGTCCTGCTAGCCATTCCCTGCATACTGTGTCATGCTTGTGATTCCCTGCATAATGTTTCCTGCTGGTCATTCCCTGCATAGTGTTTTACTGGCCATTCCCTGCATGCTGTGTCCTACTGTTGATTAACTTGTGCATATGAACCTTTCTGTGCTGTATAGTCTTATAGCGTGCCTCTGCACCTTGCATATTCCTAACTGTCTTGGTGTTATGTGTCCTGCTTGTTATTACCCGCACTCTGGGTTCAATAGGCCATTACCTTCCAGCATAGTATGCCCTAATGGTCATTGTCAGCAAATGTAATTCTGCTGGCTAACACTGACTCTTGACACTGCCTCTGTTCTGCCCCTGTGTGTAGGCTCACTAAGACAATCTGCTACTTGCTGTGATTACAGAGATATACCTATAATACTTGTGTATACAGCAGTTTTCTTAATAACTCTGAACTATTGGCGTATTATTTTCCTACTTGTCAACAACTCCAGAAACCTCACGTTATATTAGGTCTGCTCAAAATATTATTCCTCAGATATACAGTCAATTCAAAATGTACTGGCAAAAGTGACACAAAAAATGACAAACAACAAACAACATCTTGTGCTCAAACGTAAGGGGGAGCCATATACTTTCTTTTTCCACCCTCTATACAAAATCCTATACATCTTATTGTATAAGATATCTCCTATTCTACAAAAGATAAGTTTCAAAAGTATTGGAACCCCTAAAGAATATTTAAAATAAAACATAAGGAAGCGCCGAATGTTTTACAGTTTATGTGGTTAGTTTGGTGCATTAAACAATGATATATGATTATATTATAATGCAACAGATTAGTAGTAACCTACTAGTGTGAATCAACAAACCTATTAGTGAACACAGTTGAATTAATAAAGAAGGGAGAAAATGTGCTTAAAACATTTATTTTTTCTTTTATGATTCAGAGCATAACATTTTAAATAACTTTCCAATTTACTTCTATTATCCAATTTGGTTCATTCTCTTAGTATCCTTTGTTGAAACACATACCTAGGAATGAGCAGCAAGGCACTACTGGGAGCTAGCTGATGATTGGTGGCAGCACATATATACCTCTTTTCATTGGCTCAACAAGTGTGTTCAGCTGGACTCTATTAAAAGAGTATATAAAAAAATCTGTTTTCTGTTGCTGCTGGCTTGCAGCAGTGACACTAGCTGCTACATTAACTTTTTATTTTAATTTGAGCTGATATCCAGATACTCCACTGTTGCTTTGAAGACCTTCCCCACAGGCATTTTTTCGCTAATAAACAAAATCCTAATGACCCCATGAAACAATATCAAACAAAATTATTTGTCAAAAACAATATTTTTACTTACTTTTGAGTAAGCCCAGAGCTCTTCCCTCGTCATGATACTTTACATCTGAGGAATAATATATTCAGTGATCTAAATACAAAATGTTAAAGGGATGTGAACCCAAAAATTTTCTTTCAAGATTCAGACAGAGCATGTGATTTAAAACAACTTTCTAATTTACTTCTATTATCAATGTTTCTTCGTACTCTTAGTATCCTTTGTTGAAAATCATAGACGTATGTTTATGAGCCAGCCTATTTCTAGAGCACTATATGGCAGCAGTTTTGCAAGAATGCTATCTATTTGCAAGAGCACTGTTTCCTGCCATGTAGAGCTCCAGATACCTACCTAGGTATCTCTTCAACACAGAATCTTATGGGAACAAAGCAAATTTGATAATCGAAGTAAATTATAAACTTTTTTTAATATTATGCTCTGTCTGAATCACAAAAGAACATTTTTGGGGGTTTCATATCCCTTTAAGAATATGCCCTTCTTGTAAGTATTTATTTCTACTGTTTTAATGTTATTTCAATCATGTTTAATCAAAATGTCATCTTCTAGATCTCCTGATTAAATAGTCACCAATAGTTTCATTTGTTTGCTGGTGGAGGACGTTACTGCGAACAGCAACACACACACAATTCAATTGAGTTTGTAATTATTCAGTTTTAGGTGATAGCTTTAAAGGGACAGTCTAGGCCAAAATAAACTTTCATCATTCAGATAGGGCATGTAATTTTAAACAATTTTCCAATTTACTTTTATCACCGATTTTGCTTTGTTCTCTTGGTATTCTTAGTTGAAAGCTTAACCTAGGAGGGTCATATGCTAATTTCTTAGACCTTGAAGGCCGCCTCTTTTCAGAATGCATTTTAACATTTTTTCACCACTAGAGGGTGTTAGTTCACGTATTTCATATAGATAACACTGTGCTCATGCACGTGAAGTTATCTGGGAGCAGGCACTGATTGGCTAAACTGCAAGTCTGTCAAAAGAACTGAAATAAAGAGGCAGTTTGCAGAGGCTTAGATACAAGATAATCACAGAGGTTAAAAGTATATTATTATAAATGTGTTAGTTATGCAAAACTGGGGAATGGGTAATAGAGGGATTATCTATCTTTTAAAACAATAAAAATTCTGGTGCAGACTGTCCCTTTAATAAGTGGATAGACATTGAAAAACAAATAGTTTACTTTTAAAGAGGGAGGAGCCTAGTACAACCATATGGGTTAGAGGGACCCTGGTAGAGCCACAGGGGTGAGATGCGAGCATGGCACAGCTATTTAGGAAAGGGTGAGCTTGGCACAGGAGTCGGAGGCACAAGGTGAGTCTGGTACTATCATAGGGATGAGTTAAGAGACTGGGAAAGCCAAGACGGGTAGAGAGGAGTAGTATACAGGGATAACGTGTTTGGAGCCAAAAGTGCTCTCAGTTTACATTGAAGGGACAGTCAACACCAGAATTGTTGTTGTTTTAAAAGATAGATAATCCCTTAATTACCCATTCCCCAGTTTTGCATAACCAACACAGTTATAATTATACACGTTTTACATCTGTGATTACCTTGTATCTAAGCCTTGGCAGACTGCCCCCTTATTTCAGTTCTTTTGACAGACTTGCATTTTAACCAATCAGTGCTCACTCCTCGGTAAATTCACATGCATGAGCTCAATGTTATCTATATGAAACACATTAACTAACGCCCTGTAGTGGTTAAAATGCATTCAGCTTAGAGACGGCCTTCAAGGTCTAAGAAATTAGCATATGAACCTCCTAGGTTTAGCTTTCAACTAAGGATACCAAGAGAACAATGCAAAATTGGTGATTAAAGTAAATTACAAAGTTGTTCAAAATTACATGCCCTATTTAAATCAAGATTTTTTTTTTAGACTTGACTGTCCTTTTAATAACAGAGTAAGTTGGTATTATATATCCCTGCCCGTCTATCACTGACATTGGATATAACAAACTATAACTGCACAAGCATTATATATGTCTGTTTATCCATAACTAACAATGTATTGGCAATATAAACCATTGCACACCTCTTACTAACAGTGTAATATCATTATATATAAATGCCTGGAACTAGCAGCATTATACATATGACCGGCAGTGACCCTGAAACTATTCCCTACGCCTTGCAGGGCATCACGTAACCCACGCCTGTCTGAGCTCTCCATATCCCTACTCCTCGTCTGCCTGCCATTAACGTTTCACAGCTCATCACATATGCAAAAGCTGCTGTCTTGCTCTTTATACTGACAACTTCTGGCCAAAGCAACCTGACACTCCCAATAAAGACTGTCTGTGATCCAAGGAGAAAAGCAAAATGCAAAAGAATCAGAAGGAGATGAGGAAAGGAAGGAGAGAAAGAAAGCATGAGAAGGAAAAGGAATGGTGACAAAAAGGGGAGACACAGAGATCAGATCATGTGATTTTATATACCCGTAAGATGGGGGGGGGATCACTGGCACTATCCAGCAGCCAATCCCTAAACAGGAAGTGTCTGGGCATTACCTTCAGCTGTGCAGAGTGACTTTGAGAAGTTTGCAGGTCACAGTGGGGTTGAGATAAGAGATAAATACGTACAATAGGTAACAAGATCCAGGAAAGGTCCAAGGACAATAAAGGCAAGTGAGAAAATGCTCTCACCGCCAACATAAGCACTATTAAAGGGACATCAAAGTGCAGCAAGAAAATGCTGTAATAGCTTAACCCCTTAAAGTCCGGTACGTCACTGTTCTTTTAATGGGGCTTGTGTTTTTGATAACAGGAGGCCTGCAGGAGAGAGGGAGGTTGTAATAGCGCAGTCTTGCCGTTTGTGGTGTGACCCACACTATTACAGGCCAAAAATAAAAAACCTAAAGGGATAGTTCACCCAAAAATGTTCTCCCCTTTAAATTATTCCCAATGATCCTTTTAACCTGCTAGAGTTTATTAAAGTGAAGGTAAAGTTTTTTCATTTTGAAGACATCCATGCATTCTTTATTATTTACATAAGCTAATCGCTAACTTTTTTTCACTTTTTCTTTTATATTTTAAATATTATATATATTTATCCATCCCTACCATTATGATGGTGACTCCGCAGTATCTGTATTTCCTGCTTTTCTGGTAAGTGATATATAGAGCAGTCCCACCCGCTCTATACGTCACTCAAAAGCGCGTTCACAATGCTCCTATGAACTGCGCATGCGCAAATTGCCGATTTCACCCTCCACATGCGCAACTTGGCGAGTGCTGGAAATTCTAACTGCATACAGTTACGCATGCGGGAAACGGAAGCGCGCGTGTATTCCGATGTAAACAAAAAACAACAGCGCATGCGCATACCATCAAGGAGGCAAATGACGTGGCCTAACGGACAGATTTTCAATTGGACTATGTAAAAACGTGACCTGACCGAGACAAAAAAAAAAAAGGGGTTGAATTTGTATACCGTCAGAAATGGACTTATAAAGCAGATAACCTTTGTTTACAATAAGATTTATAAATATTGATGAATGAAACTCATACTGATTTGTATCATATAATAAAATACTAGATCAACATGAAGCTACATTTACCTTCACTTTAAATTGGTTACAAGTAGCTCCTTTACTCCTATTTCAGCATTTGAAATAGCTGATTTAGCCTGTGGTATCGCCACCTACACTGAACAAATTAATACTGGAGTATAGGCTATTGAATAGCCTAAGTATACACAGCCAGCAGAAGAGATTACACTCTCAGTGGGATGCAGGATAGTTAAGTAATAAAATGATCATTTTCCATTGTTCTCTCTATGTATTGAGCTTTGGTGTTCCAGCCAAATAAAAGATAAGGAAGCAAGTCTGTTTACACAAACTTAGAACATAACGAGATTTTGTATCAAAACCCATTGTAATAGGCTGTGGTTTTAAAGCACAAAATCAGCTACTTCATATACACAAATAAGCATGAAAATGGAATTTCTCATAAATGTTATACTCTGCAGTTAGTATAACAAGTCATTTAAAATACATTAACGGAAAAACAATTTTACAGTGTACTGTCCCTTTAAAGGAACATAAAACCCAAATTTGTTCTTTCATGATTTAGATAGAACATTACATTTTAAACAACTTTCTAATTGACTTCTATTATCATATTTCTTTGTTTTCTTGTTATCCTTATTTGAAAAGCAGAAATGTAAGCTCAAGAGTGTGCAGCGCTATATAGCAGCTGATTGGTAGCTTCATTTAGACACCAATCAGAAAGTGCAACCCATCTGCTGAACCAAAAATGGTCTGGCTCCTAACCCTACATTCCTGCTTTTTCAAATAAAGATAGCAAGAGATCGAAGAAAAATTAATAGGAGTAAATTTAGAAGGTTGCTTAAAATTGCTGTTCTATATTAATCATCAAAGAAAAAAAAATGGGTTTAGTGTCCCTTTAATGTTCAATGGCCTTTTAACTGCATAATATAATAGATTCAGTGAAAAACTCAGCCTCCTTATGTATGAGAGTCTAACATGCATATGACAGAGCACTATAATTGTACTGTTTGCTGTCCATTTAAGAATATAGCACCCCACTGTGCGTACATGTGAGGGGCAGATCACCTAGTCTGTCACACAGTGACGCAATACGTAGAAAAGGTTCCACAGCACTGATTGGTCAAATGCTGGAGCAGCACTCAGCCCTGGGATTGGTCACAGCATAAACACAGTACACAGCACTAACCAATCCTGCTGTCCATAACGTAAGTCTCAATAATTTCACTCTTCCTGCATAGATCATCAGCCATAGATGCACTGCTTACTTCAAGGTGTTTCACCTGCAGAAATAAAACGGAGACTTCAGTCAAAAGAGAAAAGCGGGATAAGAAAGAAAATCAGAAACATTGAAAAAAGGAGGACAAAGAAGAGGGATGGGATCGGAAGAGAAGAGGAAGATAGCTCAGAAGTGTCTGCCATGTTATAGCAGTGTATGAAAAAGGTGAGATAGATAGAAGGATCTGCTGGGAGGAAACTGCAGCCTAATTAGTATGGCAGTTCTAGGGTTGGAGATAGGACCCAGACTCACACTAGATCAGTACAGTTATACCTCACTTTACAGTGCTTCACTAATACAGCGCTAATATGGAGCTGAAGTTCAACATCCAAGGAATTTGAAACAATACTGTACTCATCTAAAGATTGCGAGAAACCCGACTGGCACCATTTTGTTATGCGCTTTTTGGTCTGTTTACAGCATTGTAGTGCACTTCATGTCTCAGTGTGGTAGTCTGGAATGTTTTACTACTGTTTTACAGGTAATGTACAATTTTTATTACATAGTAATTGAATACAATACTGTGCTGTGCTAGTGTTAATCTAAACTTAGTGCTATTCCACACGTAATATATGTTCAAACATATTTTCACGTTTTTAAACACAATGGCAAGTGAAAAGAGAGCTAAAACTTGTTTCACTTTAAGGCGGTTTTCACTTTACAGCGGGGCTCCGGTCCCTAACCCGCTGTATGAGCAAGGTATACCTGTAACTTAAAACCTACACACAGGGCATTACCCACAAGAAGAACATACTGCAGACACCGTGCGCATGTTCATTACATGTGACACGCTCAGGCACACCCATCCTCACCTTTTCTTCCAGCATCCATTTTTCTTGTTGGATTTCAGCCAATCTCTGGAATAGTTCAGACACCTCTTCATCTGAAAGCTCTGCCGGCCGCTGAAGACTGGATTGAGGGCTTCCGGTATTAGACTAGAACAGAAATAGAACGAGATGCCAGACTGGAGGTCATGGTTCTGCCAATATCCTTTCCAATAGAAGCTCAAGTATCTCCTGTATGAAGACTACCCTCCACCTTCAAAACCATTATGATAAACAAATTATCCCTTTAAAGAACAAGCAATTATTGTCCATATTAACAGCACTAAAAGTGATGGCAAAAAGCCAGAACATAAATATTTACAAGAAAAAAAAAGCTTCTTCAGTGCTAAACCTTACTTAGGAATCTATTCCCCTCCTTCCTTTACTTGGAATAAAAGAAAAAAGCCTTATAGGAAGCATATCTTCCCTCTCTTTTTTCACTTATTAAAGCACCTCCCCACTTCACCCAACATATCAACTGCCTCCCCTTCACCGATCAATTTAAACACTTCCAGATGGTTCAAAAATAAAAAGGAAGCACCTCTGTGTACCCATAATGGAAAGAACTTCCCACATTAACCCAACATACGAAACACCTCCTTCACCCATCATAAGAAGCACCTCCCTCTTTCACCCAGCATAGAAATTACCTCCCCCCTTTACCCAGCATAGGAACCCCCCCCCCTCCATCTAGCATAGGAAGCACCTCACTCTTTCATCCAGCATAGGAAACACCCCCCTCTTTCACTCAGCATAGGAAGCAACCCCTCCTTCACCCAGCATAGGGAGTATCTCCCTCCTTCACACAGCATAGGAATCACTACCCTCTTTCATCCAGCATATGAATCACCCCATCTTTCACCAAGCATAGTAGGCACCCCCCTCCACCCAGCATAGGAACCACCCCCTCTTACATCCAGCATAGGAAGTACCTCCCTCCTTCACCGAGCATAGGAGGCAGCCCCTCTTTCACCAAGCATAGGAGGCACCTCCCTCCTTTACCCAACATGAGGCACTTTCTTCTTTTACCCAGCATAGGAAGCACCCCCCCTGTTTCACTCCCAGCATAGGATGCACCCTCTCCTTCACCCCCAGCATAGGATGCACTCCCTCCTTCAGCCAGCATAGGAAGCATCTTTCTCCATCAGCCAGCATAGGAAGCATCTCTCTCCATCAGCCAGCAAAGGAAGCACCCCCCTCCTTCAGCCAGCATAGAAAGCATCTCTCTCCATCAGCCAGCATAGGAAGCACCCTCCTCCTTCAGACAGCAAAGGAAGCACCACCCCCTTCACCCAACATAGGAAGCACCTCAACCCAGCATAGGGGGCGCACTTCTTAAATTTGCCAATAATAAGAAGCATCAAATTAACCCTTCATATGAAGCACCTCCCTCCTTTACTCAGCATAGGAAGCACCCCCCCTCCACCTATCATTCCCACATTCACAAACCATATAAAACAACCCCCCTCCTTCACCCAGCATGCAATGCACCCCCTCCTTCACACTCCTTTCCATTACCATATTCTTACCTTGTTACCACTAGGTACTGAATTCTCCTTCATTATTTCTCTGTAGCTAAAGGATGAGATGCTGCTGCTGTCTCCAGTCTGTGTGCGGCTTGGTGAGCTAATTTCAGCCAACACCAGTTCTTCTAAACCTACAACCATAACCAGAGCACACACACGATTGTGATCAAAATCATGCTTTATATACAGTGTCACATGCTTTATATACAGTGTCACATGCTTTATATACAGTGTCACATGCTTTATATACAGTGTCACATGCTTTATATACAGTGTCACATGCTTTATATACAGTCACATGCTTTATATACAGTGTCACATGCTTTATATACAGTGTCACATGCTTTATATACAGTGTCACATGCTTTATATACAGTGTCACATGCTTTATATACAGTGTCACATGCTTTATATACAGTCACAATAAGATCCCTGTTCTGTCAAATGGATTCTATACTATGGAAAGTCAATAGATTTGTCTAAGTCTCTAAAACAGTTTAAAGGACCAGTCAACACAGTAGATTTGCATAATCAACAAATGCAAGATAACAAGACAATGCAATAGCACTTAGTCTGAACTTCAAATGAATAGTAGATTTGTTTTCTGACAATTAAAAAAGTTGTCTTTTTTCCACTCCCCCTGTACCATGTGACAGCCATCAGCCAATAACAAATGCATACACGTACCATGTGACAGCCATCAGCAATTCACAAACGCACACACACTTATTCTTGCACATGCTCAGTAGGAGCTGGTGACTCAAAAAGTTTAAATATAAAAAGACTGTGCACATTTAGTTAATGGAAGTAAATTGGAAAGTTGTTTAAAATGGCATGCTCTTTCTGAACAATTAAAGTTTAATTTTGATTGAGTGCCCCTTTAATGGGTTGAAGCTTTTCCTAATCTGGTTTACTGTGCGATTGCTAAAAGTACAGCCACATTAGAAATGTGCTTATATGACTGAAGCATTTTCAGCATTCGGTTCAATGTGTCTGCTGTTTGGATGTCTTGGCAAGATTAAACTACTTATGGTTTAAAAAAACAAACATATCTTCCACAATGAATTTCAAAAGACAGCATAGTGGCACGTGCCATTTTAATAGACTGTCCGGCACATTCAACTCTTGGGATTCTTGCACATGTCCTCCCAAGTCAGGGAAGTGAGTGGAAAAGAAAGCTTAGCCGTTTTAGTGCAGGTCAGCATATTCCACCTGAACTGATTACACTGGGCTTGGTCCCACCTACTGACTCATCATGTTCATCAAATATTAATATAATGGCTGCTCTGAAAATGGATGGTTCTGAATGTCTCCCTTAGGATTAGGAAAAAAGAAGGGGGTGGGAATAATATAAAAAGCACCAGTCAATGTGAAATAAAATGACAAAGAATGTTGATGATTATGATGGTAGTGGATACAAAGAGTGGCCTTAGGGCAAATATGTAAAGGTGACTTGATTAGGAAAACAAGGGAAGAAAGTGTTATGCAGTGTAAGATGTTGAGAGAAGGACATAGAAGAGGAGGAAGGAAGGTATGGAAGGGAGAGAGAGATATGACAAGAAGCAGGAGAGAGATGAGAGACAGGTCTGAAGGTTGGCAGATTAGCACCAGCCAGTACATGCATCACTCATATGGGTAAGGCTGGACTGGCCTACCATGATACCAAGAGATTTCCCGGTGGGCTGCAGCAGCTCAGGCTGGATAGCCACAATTTCAAGGGGTGATTAATGGATGCAATTGGGTTGTAGGGTGCCTATATAACAACAATCTATCACTTTTTGTTTAATACAAACTAATATAATATAATTCTGAAAAAAAAATATTTGAGGGAGGAGTATCCCAGTGATCCCCTTTTAGAAAACAGTGTGCACATTCTACTGAATCAATAAAAATAGGGTGGTCTTCAAATTTTCCAGGGCTGCTTTTTATTCCCAGTCCAACCCTGCATATGGGTAACTCTTTTGTACATTATATTACTACAGCATATGATTCCCTGACACTAAATTGGACAGAGCAATTTTAAACAGCTTTAAACAGTTTTTTTTTGGTATTCTTTGTTAAATTGTAATCCTAGATGAGCTCTGGAGCGTGCACGTGTCCTTACTCTATAACAGCAGGGTTTGCAACAATGTATAACAATGCTCTAAATATTATTGCAGGCACTGCTGCCAGATGGCTAAAAACACGTGCACGCTCCTGAGCTCACCTAGGATTACTTTTTAACAACAGATACAAGAGAACTAAGCAAAATTGATAATAGGAGTAAATAAGAAAGTTGTTTAAAATGGCATGCTCTATCCAATCAATTTAAGTTTAGGTTTGACTTTATTGTCCCTTTAAATATAAGGAGAATATTGAGAATCTTATGCAGGCCACATGCACATGACATCCAGGCTGATTTTACACCTTTAATATATTTTTCTAAAACAATCTGATTGGTTTCCATTTCAGATGGTATGTGTGTGTTTTTAGTGAAAAGGAACATTCTGATGAAAAAAAATACATAACTGACCCTAGATAATAATGTGTTTAAAGAGAGTTTAAAAAGTTTAAAGAGTTTAAACACATAGCTAAAATCCATCTCAGGAGCTGACTTGTGTCTTCGGAGCAGGACTGTGTGTCTAACCTAACTGAGGGGTTAAACATGTAGTAAGCTATGCTCAGTCAGGCAAAATTGACATTTTCTAATCAATAAGAGCATGCCGTTTTTGCATTAGTGTGTCACAAGTCTATTTACGTTAGCATTTGAGACTCCAATAATCAAGCAGTGCTATTGGCAATGCAGCCTTCAATCTGCAGCAAATCAGGGGAAATTTGATAGAAACATAGACAGCAAACGGTGCAGCATTCCTTGAAAAGTAAAAGGTAACATGAAGGATTTGGTCCCGCTGCCTTTGAACAGTTCGGGTAACATGGCACAGAATAAGGAACGCTACACTAAAAACAGTCTTAAATAACAACCTAGGAACACTGAAATCTTCTAAAAATAAAAAATGGAACTTAAAAGGAACATGATATCCAAAAAAGTTCTTTCATGATTCGGACAGACAATACAATTTTAAAAAACGTTCCAGTTTACTTCTATTAGCAAATTAGTTTTATTCTCATGTTATTCTTTGTTGAAGAGATATCTAGATAGGTAGCGTGCACATGAATGAAGAACTACATTACAGGAAATAGTGCTGCCACCTAGTGCTCTAGCTAATATATAACACTGTTGCAAAACTGCTGTCATTTAGAAGAAGAACCAAGCCCCCTCCCTTTTTTTGCAGAGGATAAACTTATAATGTAACTCATTTGTCTCGGTGCAGAAGATAAACAACATTTACATGTCTAAGAAACATAAAGGCCCATGGGTCGTTGTGCATGTAGAAGATTTATTATGCTTGCCTGATTTATGCTTAATGAGTATCCATGATAGCATATCCTCTGTGTGCACCTCGAGACAGAAAGTCTGCACACAGGAAGCAGACAGAGATAAATAATAAAGCTTTACTATTTTGAAAATATTTCCCGCAGAAAAGTGGATAATATATGATGTGTCACCAGGATCTAGAAACATTCTTCATATGGAACCATTGAAGACACATCATAGGATATACTTAACAGACTGTAGGACAAATTGATAGGAGCTACCAAAAACATAATTTATGCTTACCTGATAAATTCCTTTCTTCTGTTGTGTGATCAGTCCACGGGTCATCATTACTTCTGGGATATTATCTGCTCCCCTACAGGAAGTGCAAGAGGATTCACCCAGCAGAGTTGCTATATAGCTCCTCCCCTCTACGTCACCTCCAGTCATTCGACCAAAGACCAACGAGAAAGGAGAAGCCAAGGGTGTAGTGGTGACTGGAGTATAATTTAAAAAATATTTACCTGCCTTAAAAAACAGGGCGGGCCGTGGACTGATCACACAACAGAAGAAAGGAATTTATCAGGTAAGCATAAATTATGTTTTATTCTGTTATGTGTGATCAGTCCACGGGTCATCATTACTTCTGGGATACCAATACCAAAGCAAAAGTACACGGATGACGGGAGGGATAGGCAGGCTCATTATACAGAAGGAACCACTGCCTGAAGAACCTTTCTCCCAAAAATAGCCTCCGAAGAAGCAAAAGTGTCAAATTTGTAAAATTTGGAAAAAGTATGAAGCGAAGACCAAGTTGCAGCCTTGCAAATCTGTTCAACAGAGGCCTCATTCTTAAAGGCCCAAGTGGAAGCCACAGCTCTAGTAGAATGAGCTGTAATTCTTTCAGGAGGCTGCTGTCCAGCAGTCTCATAGGCTAAACGAATTATGCTACGAAGCCAGAAGGAGAGAGAGGTAGCCGAAGCCTTATGGCCTCTCCTCTGACCAGAGTACACGACAAACAGGGAAGACGTTTGTCGAAAATCCTTAGTTGCCTGCAAGTAGAACTTGAGGGCACGAACTACATCCAGATTGTGTAGAAGACGTTCCTTCTTTGAAGAAGGATTTGGACACAAGGATGGAACAACAATCTCTTGATTGATATTCCTGTTAGTGACTACCTTAGGTAAGAACCCAGGTTTAGTACGCAGAACTACCTTGTCTGAGTGAAAGATCAGATAAGGAGAATCACAATGTAAGGCTGATAACTCAGAGACTCTTCGAGCCGAGGAGATAGCCATTAAAAACAGAACTTTCCAAGATAACAATTTTATATCAATGGAATGAAGGGGTTCAAACGGAACACCCTGTAAAACGTTAAGAACTAAGTTTAAACTCCATGGCGGAGCAACAGTTTTAAACACAGGCTTGATCCTAGCTAAAGCCTGACAAAAAGCCTGGACGTCTGGATTTTCTGACAGACGCCTGTGTAACAAGATGGACAGAGCTGAGATCTGTCCCTTTAATGAGCTAGCCGATAAACCCTTTTCTAAACCTTCTTGTAGAAAGGACAATATCCTAGGAATCCTAACCTTACTCCAGGAGTAATCTTTGGATTCACACCAGTATAGGTATTTACGCCATATCTTATGGTAAATCCTTCTAGTAACAGGTTTCCTAGCCTGTATCAGGGTATCAATAACCGACTCAGAAAAACCACGTTTTGATAAAATCAAGCGTTCAATTTCCAAGCAGTCAGCTTCAGAGAAGTTAGATTTTGATGTTTGAATGGACCCTGTATCAGAAGGTCCTGTCTTAGAGGTAGAGACCAAGGCGGACAGGATGACATGTCCACTAGATCTGCATACCAAGTCCTGCGTGGCCATGCAGGTGCTATTAGAATCACTGATGCTCTCTCCTGTTTGATTTTGGCAATCAATCGAGGAAGCAGCGGGAAGGGTGGAAACACATAAGCCATCCCGAAGTTCCAAGGTGCTGTCAAAGCATCTATCAGAACAGCTCCCGGATCCCTGGACCTGGATCCGTAGCGAGGAAGTTTGGCGTTCTTGCGAGACGCCATGAGATCTATCTCTGGTTTGCCCCAATGTCGAAGTATTTGGGCAAAGACCTCCGGATGAAGTTCCCACTCCCCCGGATGAAAAGTCTGACGACTCAAGAAATCCGCCTCCCAGTTCTCCACTCCCGGGATGTGGATTGCTGACAGGTGGCAAGAGTGAGACTCTGCCCAGCGAATTATCTTTGATACTTCCATCATTGCTAGGGAGCTTCTTGTCCCTCCTTGATGGTTGATGTACGCTACAGTCGTGATGTTGTCCGACTGAAACCTGATGAACCCCCGAGTTTTTAACTGGGGCCAAGTCAGAAGGGCATTGAGAACTGCTCTCAATTCCAGAATGTTTATTGGTAGGAGACTTTCCTCCTGACTCCATTGTCCCTGAGCCTTCAGAGAATTCCAGACAGCGCCCCAACCTAGTAGGCTGGCGTCTGTTGTTACAATTGTCCAGTCCGGCCTGTTGAATGGCATCCCCCTGGACAGATGTGGCCGAGAAAGCCACCATAGAAGAGAGTTTCTGGTCTCTTGATCCAGATTCAGAGTAGGGGACAAGTCTGAGTAATCCCCATTCCACTGACTTAGCATGCACAATTGCAGCGGTCTGAGATGTAGACGTGCAAAGGGAACTATGTCCATTGCTGCTACCATTAAGCCGATCACCTCCATGCATTGAGCTACTGACGGGAGTTGAATGGAATGAAGGACACGGCAAGCACTTAGAAGCTTTGTTAATCTGTCTTCTGTCAGATAAATCTTCATTTCCAGAGAATCTATAAGAGTCCCTAAGAATGGAACTCTTGTGAGAGGAAAAAGAGAACTCTTCTTTTCGTTCACTTTCCATCCATGCGACCTTAGAAATGCCAGAACTAACTCTGTATGAGACTTGGCAGTTTGAAAGCTTGAAGCTTGTATCAGAATGTCGTCTAGGTACGGAGCTACCGAAATTCCTCGCGGTCTTAGTACCGCCAGAAGGGCACCCAGAACCTTTGTGAAGATTCTTGGAGCCGTAGCCAACCCGAATGGAAGAGCTACAAACTGGTAATGCCTGTCTAAGAAGGCAAACCTTAGATACCGGTAATGATCTTTGTGAATCGGTATGTGAAGGTAAGCATCCTTTAAATCCACTGTGGTCATGTACTGACCCTTTTGGATCATGGGTAAGATTGTCCGAATAGTTTCCATTTTGAACGATGGAACTCTTAGGAATTTGTTTAGGATCTTTAGATCCAAGATTGGCCTGAAAGTTCCCTCTTTTTTGGGAACCACAAACAGGTTTGAGTAAAACCCTTGTCCTTGTTCCGACCGCGGAACCGGATGGATCACTCCCATTAATAACAGATCTTGTACGCAGCGTAGAAACGCTTCTTTCTTTATCTGGTTTGTTGACAACCTTGACAGATGAAATCTCCCTCTTGGGGGAGAGAATTTGAAATCTAGAAGGTATCCCTGAGATATGATCTCTAGCGCCCAGGGATCCTGAACATCTCTTGCCCAAGCCTGGGCAAAGAGAGAGAGTCTGCCCCCCACTAGATCCGGTCCCGGATCGGGGGCCCTCGGTTCATGCTGTCTTTGGGGCAGCAGCAGGTTTCCTGGCCTGCTTGCCCTTGTTCCAGGACTGGTTAGGTTTCCAGCCTTGTCTGTAACGAGCAACAGCTCCTTCCTGTTTTGGTACAGTGGAAGTTGATGTTGCTCCTGCTTTGAAATTCCGAAAGGGACGAAAATTAGACTGTCTAGCCTTAGCTTTGGCTTTGTCTTGAGGCAGGGCGTGGCCCTTACCTCCTGTAATGTCAGCGATAATTTCTTTCAAACCGGGCCCAAATAAAGTTTGCCCCTTGAAAGGTATATTAAGTAATTTGGACTTAGAAGTTACATCAGCTGACCAGGATTTTAGCCACAGCGCCCTACGTGCCTGAATGGCGAATCCTGAGTTCTTAGCCGTAAGTTTTGTTAAATGTACTACGGCCTCCGAAATGAATGAATTAGCTAGTTTAAGGACTCTAAGCCTGTCCGTAATGTCGTCCAGCATAGCTGAATTAAGGTTCTCTTCCAGAGACTCAATCCAAAATGCTGCCGCAGCCGTAATCGGCGCGATGCATGCAAGGGGTTGCAATATAAAACCTTGTTGAACAAACATTTTCTTAAGGTAACCCTCTAATTTTTTATCCATTGGATCTGAAAAAGCACAGCTATCCTCCACCGGGATAGTGGTACGCTTAGCTAAAGTAGAAACTGCTCCCTCCACCTTAGGGACCGTTTGCCATAAGTCCCGTGTGGTGTCGTCTATTGGAAACATCTTTCTAAATATAGGAGGGGGTGAGAACGGCACACCGGGTCTATCCCACTCCTTAGTAACAATTTCAGTTAGTCTTTTAGGTATAGGAAAAACGTCAGTACTCGCCGGTACCGCAAAGTATTTATCCAACCTACACAATTTCTCTGGAATTGCAACAGTGTTACAATCATTAAGAGCCGCTAAAACCTCCCCTAGTAATACACGGAGGTTCTCCAATTTAAATTTAAAATTTGAAATATCTGAATCCAATCTGTTTGGATCAGAACCATCACCCACAGAATGAAGCTCTCCGTCCTCATGTTCTGCAAGCTGTGACGCAGTATCAGACATGGCCCTAGTATTATCAGCGCACTCTGTTCTCACCCCAGAGTGATCACGCTTGCCTCTTAGTTCTGGTAATTTAGCCAAAACTTCAGTCATAACAGTAGCCATATCTTGTAATGTTATCTGTAATGGCCGCCCAGATGTACTAGGCGCCAAAATATCACGCACCTCCCGGGCGGGAGATGCAGGTACTGACACGTGAGGCGAGTTAGTCGGCATAACTCTCCCCTCGCTGTTTGGTGAAATTTGTTCAATTTGTACAGATTGGCTTTTATTTAAAGTAGCATCAATACAGTTAGTACATAAATTTCTATTGGGCTCCACCTTGGCATTGGAACAAATGACACAGATATCTTCCTCTGAATCAGACATGTTTAAAACACTAGCAATAAACTTGCAACTTGGTTACAATCTTATTTAACAAAAACGTACTGTGCCTCAAGAAGCACTAAACGATTAAATGACAGTTGAAATAATGAACTGAAAAAAAAAAAAAAAAAAAAAAAACAGTTATAGCATCAATCCTTAAAAAAACAACACAACTTTTAGCAAAGGTTTGTTCCCATTAGTAAAGTAACAATAATTAAATTTGAAACATAAAAATTACAGAGCAACGTTTGTAATCACAGTCAATATATAAGTCTCACAGCTCTGCTGAGAGAATCTACTTCCCTCCAAAGAAGTTTGAAGACCCCTAAGTTCTGTTAGAGATGAACCGGATCATGCAGGAATTACAAGAGTAACTGACTGGAAATTTTTGATGCGTAGCAAAGAGCGCCAAAAACGGCCCCTCCCCCTCACACACAGCAGTGAGAGAGAAACGAAACTGTCACAATTAAAACAAGCAACTGCCAAGTGGAAAAATAATGCCCAAATATTTATTCACTCAGTACCTCAGAAATGCAAACGATTCTACATTCCAGCAAAAACGTTTAACATAATAAATACCTATTAAAAGGTTTAATGTACTTTTTAACAGAGTAATTCCGGTGAAATACCATCCCCAGAATACTAAAGTGTAGAGTATACATACATGTCATTATAACGGTATGGCAGGATTTTCTCATCAATTCCATTCAGAAAATAAAAACTGCTACATACCTCAATGCAGATTTATCTGCCCGCTGTCTCCTGATCTGAAGCTTTTACCTCCCTCAGATGGCCGAGAAACAGCAATATGATCTTAACTACTCCGGTTAAAATCATAGTAAAAACTCTGGTAGATTCTTCTTCAAACTCTGCCAGAGAGGCAATAACACGCTCCGGTGCTATTGTAAAATAACAAACTTTTGATTGAAGTTATAAAAACTAAGTATAATCACCATAGTCCTCTCACACGTCCTATCTAGTCTTTGGGTGCAAGAGAATGACTGGGGGTGACGTAGAGGGGAGGAGCTATATAGCAACTCTGCTGGGTGAATCCTCTTGCACTTCCTGTAGGGGAGCAGATAATATCCCAGAAGTAATGATGACCCGTGGACTGATCACACATAACAGAAGAAATAAAGCTCTGACCACTCAGAAACATTACTTGACCGGTTCAACCTTTGAGACAAGATCAGGGAATGAAGTCTGACATTACACCAAAAGGCCAAGGGGAAGAACTCCGTCTGGGTGGAAGAGATATAGTTGAACCCACAAATGATTATTTAGGTTTCCTACTTTATCCTTCAATTAAGAATATTGTGTTTTCTAGAGGTGGCTGTGCATCCTGCAGGATCCAGAACCGTTACCCTGCAACATGCAACACACATGTGCAGCACACAAAGCACAAGATGTAAGAGAAATATATTCAAGAAGGTTTTCATGGGGTATTTCCATTGTCTGTAAAATAATTACATTTTTGCGGATATCACAGTTCAAATGCTTTCAAAAACAACATTTATGTTTATCTGATAAATTCATTTGTTTCGAGGTGGTGAGAGTCCACAAGTCCATTACTTCTGGGATTCAACTGCTGGCCAATAACAGGAGGCAAAGATCCCCAAAGACTCAGAGAATGTTCTATCCCTCCCAGTATTACGTATAAGCCAAGTAAGGAGAAGCAGAAAGGTAGGAAAGGACAGAACAGAGAAATGAGGTGCAAAACTAGAACTGACAACAGAAAAAAATCAACAATTAAAATAAATAGAGTGGGCCTTGTGGACACAACAAAATAAATTAATTTATCAGGTAAGCATGAATTTTCTTTTCTTTCATAAGGTGGAGAGAGTCCACAAATCCATTATGTCTGGGAACTAATACCCAAGCTTTGGAGTCCACGGGTTATGAGGGCAGGATACATTTTTTCGAAAAGGCAGGCACCTAATTCTTAGACCATGCTGCCTGGAGAACATTCCTACCCAAAAAGAAGCAAAAAAAATAAAAGTGGTAAAATGTTGTTTGTTCTACAGAAGCCTAATGTTTAAATGCCCAGGAAGTGGAAACTGATCTGGTGATCTGGTAGAGTGAGAAGTAATATGCTTCAGGGGACACTTTCCCACCACCAAGTAAGCCTTGTGGATTAAAAGCTTTAACCAAGAAGCCAAAGTCACAACAGTGGTCTTCTGGCCCTTGCATGAACCCGAGAAATGAATGAACAAACTAAAGGATTGCCTAAAATCCCTTTTAGCCTGAAGGCTCTAACTACATCTAAATTATCTAGAAGCCTTTCTTTAGAATTCTGAGGATTAGGATGAAGAGACGGTACCACAATTTCTCAATTGAAGTCGTCTGAAGAAACTACCTTTGGCAAGAAATCAAATTTAGTTCTTAAAAAAGTCTTATCTTGATGGAAAACTAGATAAGGAGGTTCACAAGAAAGCACAGACTCTTCTGGTTGAAGAGATTGCTACGAGAAACAAACCTTCCAAAAAAAGAAGCTGGATGTCTATAGAATGCATGAGTTCAAACAGTGAAGGTTCCAAGGATGATAAATTGGCTTAATAACTGGTTTCAATCTGACTAAAGCTTGAACAAAATTCTTAACGTCAGGAAGTTAAGCGACTTTCTTATGGTATATGAGGTGGTGTAAACGGTCTGAAAGATTTGTCCCCTGGCTATGATGCAATATCTGTACCTAATAATAGCCGGCGGGCTATGCGAGTGCAAAATGTGATTACAGTACTTACCTGAGCTACACTCACTCCACTGTAATTACAAACTTTTTATTTTATCTCTGAAAGAGCGCATGTACGCATGCGCGAAACGCGTCAGATTGGAGCTTACCTGATGTGTTGTTATGCCTGCTCCTGAATAAACCTACTCTGATTCACTTTGAGTTCCAGCGTTCCTCTTTCCTCATTTCATTTTTATTTTATGATTCGTTTTATGAACGTACATTATTAATCAACTGTGCAATTTCCTTTTATTATCACGTTTGCTTCATTTTCTTGGTATCCTTTATTGAGGAATCAGCAATGCAATACTGGAAGTTAGCTGAACACTTCGGTAAGCCAATGAAAAGAGGCATAAATGTGCAGCCACCAATTAGCAGCTAACTTGGACCTCCTGAGCCTATCTAGGTATGCTTTTAAACAAAGTATACAAGAAAACTAAGCACATTAGATAATAGAAGTAAATTGGAAAGTTGCTTAAAAATATATGTTCTATCTGAATGATGAAAGAAAAATATTGGGTTTCATGTCCCGTTACTCCTTTTTTCAGGAGGTAAACATGTAGGGTTGCAGTATTGGTAGCCATAAAATGACATGCTCTAACAAAACTAACCCTTTAATCTTACAGAAGTGGGTGTTTCTGACAGTATCCTATTGGCTAACTTTCCCCAGCCGACATCACATTATTTAGGGTACAATGTGACACAGTCATGGGTGCGGCTAAGGAGTGCTCAATCAAACAAAGTTGTGTTTCTCAGTTATCCAGGAGTAAATGAAGAATGTTATCATTATTAATGGGAAAAATGGTACTGCTCAAAACCAGAATGTCAGTGCACAAGGAAATGTGTCTGGCTTGTCTAAAACAACAATTATTCATACAGACAAACCAGAGTTGAAGAGAACATAATATAGGCGGTGTAGGCCACTACCCAAGGAGTAGCCTAAGAAATAGAGGAAAGTGATTGGCAACCAATATCACCCAACGTCTATATGGACCAGTGAGAATTAGCAGGCAATACACAACCGGTGCAACTGTTTAATTTGTATTTTAAATTTGAATGGCTTTTAATCAATTTTTTTTTTATTTTTTGCCAAAACAATTCTACATGTTTAAATACTGCTCGTACATATGCATAATGCAAATTATTTGAGTACATTGCTCCTTTAACCCCCATATTAGGGTTCACATGTACAGGAGATAATGGATTTGGGAGCACAGAGGTTGAAGGAATTTTTGTGGCGCTAAATAGAGAAAATATATTGTGTTTAAAGGGACAGTCTACAATAGATTTTTTATTGTTTACAAAGACAGACAATCCCTTTATTACCCATTCCCCAGTTTTGCATAACCAACACCGTTATATTAATACACTTTTTACCTCTGTGATTACCTTGTATCTAAAGTCTCTGCTGACTGCCTCCTTATTTCAGTTCTTTTGACAGACTTGCATTTAGTACTGTGTTGTGCTAAATCTTAACCCTTTTGCGACAGGGTTGAATTGAAACCACCACGATCGCGAGATTTCAATTATTGGATCGTGTCTGGGGGGCGTCCCTACAACCCTAGGAACGCCCTCCAGACCGTGATCAAATCCTGGAGAAGGCTTCAGGACAGCTATTAGCCATGACGTTCTATTCCGTCATAACGGCTTTAAAGCCCAGTGTAATTATGACGGAATAGAACGGCATAACGGCATCTATATGGCTCACATGAACTAGCAGTATCCTGTTGTGAATAGCTAATAAAAAAGGCATGTGAGAAGAGGCTGTCTGTAGTGGCAGAAGTTTAGAGGCTTAAACGTTATAAAATATATTAATATAACAATGTTGGTTTGCAAAGCTGGAGAATGGGTAGTAAAGACATTATCTATATTTTTAAACAATAACAATTTTAGTGTAGACTGTCCCTTTAAGTATGTAAATGGGATTTTTTTTTGGCTCTGCTCTACAGGGAAAACCACTAAAGGCCTTGATGCAGCCCCTGGGCACTAGCAGCCCACCACTAGTGTAGATATGGACCTAATATAGCAGAACTAGCAATGAACACATTATCTATGTATTTACTAAATGAGAATTTCTCTCTCCATCATACACAGCTGTCACTATGCATTTATCCTCGATGTAGAACTATCTGCCATTTTAACATTAAGCAATGTCCAAAAGGCAAGGGATTAGCTCACATGCATGGTGACTGAGACAAGGAAAACGTAAATGCGATGTGTGAGGCACAAGACATCCATAAGTGTGATATGACATTTGTGTAGCTAGAAATAAGAAGAAAAAAGAACGAATAAAGCAGCCTGCGCTTCTCCTCCTAAAGACCGTGACAATCGATTGGCAGCTTCACAATAAGAAGGTAACCGGAAGTGAGGTGCGGGAAAGCGAGGCAAGTTTTACTACATCATTCAGTTATTGTACTCGTATCTTGTAAGTGCAATGTGTGAACTTTTGTGAGTATTTATTAAAGAAGATGGTGAAATAGTGGTTGTGCTTTTCTATTTTTTCTTACAGTTGCTATCTAGTTTACTCCTGAGAGCTAAGAGCATTTGGAAAATCTTTCACCACCAGAAAGAGAAAGACATAAACACTGCTGACTTTTTATGATACTGGACTTTGCCAAGGCTTGTCCTTTAAAGGGACAGTCTACACCTAAGGAGTCATCATAAAATATAACCTTAGATTAAGCTGCAAATAGCCTCCTGCAACCTTTCTATATCATGCAGCAGGAACGGTAAGACATTTATTTTCAAATGAATATGGTTTCTGGCCACTTTGAAATGACTGACAAGCACAGCCCACTGATGACATCATGATCTGGGCTGTATATGGCATCCAATTACAAAAGGCTCACTAGTTGGATTCAACAGACTGTCAATGCTAATCAGTGCCTAGATGTAGCTCAGATCGTGATGTCATCAGTGGGCGGAGCTTGGCAGCCATATCAAACTGGCCAGAAACAATATTCATTTTAAAATAGCTTTTTTTAATGTCCCTACTGCATGATATAGAATGGGGTGCAGTAGGCTATTTGCAGCTTAATCTAAGGTAAGACTTTAAAATGACTAAGGTGTAGACTGTACCTTTAATTAAGGAGAGACTGACACTATATAAGAATTTTGTGCAGAAATAAATGATTAATCATGTAGTCCATAAGGGCCATAGAATACACCCTGTACCTCGCTCTGCATATCAAAAATTCTCTCAAACTGCGAAGGCAACACTTATTGAATATTTCACCTGTGCGGGTCTTGCTGTTAGTGAGAATCTCCTGCAAACGTTCCTGCAGTTTGTCTGCTCGCTTCCTCTCCAGGTGCAGCTGCCTTTTTAGATCTTTCAGCTGTGTAAGAAAAAGATACGACTAATGAAGTGGTCTTAGGCAGAGGTACAGTACATCTGTGTAGTGCGGGATATAATGAAACTGTCCTGATGTATTTGTATCACGGGGATGATGAAAGGTACAAATTATTGTCAGTGTCTGTCCTTATGGTTTATTGTGTAATAGAAGTAGAAGAGGCACGAGAACCAATGTCTGTATCTGTGGGAAATATGAGGGACTCTCTAAAAGCGCTACGGTCTGGTGAACGTATCTAAGAAGTCTCAAAATACTTTGAGAATTTAAAGAATTTTAGATGGGCAAATTTTAGCTTGAGAGCTGTTTATCTTGCTATGGAGAAGAGGCACTTGCATTACAATATAATGCTAAAAAAATAAAGATTGTGAGCAATTTCTCTCCATTCCGGAAAGTTTTTGATCACTGAGCTCTGTGTATTAGGAGGTGGTGACCGAGTCCCCTAATGTCTGTTTAATAAAGGGACACTAAACTCAATTTTTTTTCTTTAAAGATTCAGATAGAGCCTGCAATTTTAAGCAACTTTCTAATGTACTCCTATTATCAATTTTTTTGTTTTCTTGTTATCTTTCTTTGAAAAGCAGGAATGTAAAGCTTAAAGGGATACTAAACCCAATTGTTTTCTTTCATGATTCAGATAGAGCATAAGATTTTAAGCACCTTTCTAATTTACTCCTATTATCATTTTTTCTTTGTTCTCATGCTATCTTGATTTGAAAAAGCAGTACTGTAAGGTTTAGAGCCAGCCCATTTTTTTGTTCAGAACCTGGGTAGCACTTGCTGATTTGTGGCTAAATGTAGCAAACCAATCAGCAAGCGCTACCCAGTTGGTGAACTAAAAATGGGCCGGCTCCTAACCTTTCATTACTGCTTTTTCAAATCAAGATAACAGGAGAACAAAGAAAAATTGACAATAGGAGTAAATTAGAAAGTTGCTTAAAATTGTATACTCTATCTGAATCATGAAATAAAAAAATTGGGGTTAGTATCCCTTTAAGAGCCGGCCCATTTTTGGTTCAGCACCTGGGTAGTGCTTGCTGATAATAAGCAAGCACTATCCAGGGTGCTGAATCAAAAATGGGATGGCTGCTAATCTTTACATTGCTGCTTTTCAAAAAACGATAGCAAGAGAACGAAGAAAAATTGATAATAGAAGTAAATTAGAAAGTTGCTTAAAATTGCTTGCTCTTTCTGAATCAAGAAAGAGAAAAACAATTGGGTTTAGTGTCCCTTTAAGAGGCAGAACGAGAGAAGTGTCATCATCTCTGTCTATTAGGAAGAGGCAAGAGGGATGAAGCCTCTGTGCATTAAGAGTTGGTTAGAGGGCTGTGTCCTGGTGTCCATAACTACAAGCAGGCGTAAGTTACATGTACTTATATAGGGGTACCAGGAGGAGGAAGTCACATGTTTCTATGCATGTGGATGTCTAAGGATACTCACAGCAGCGCTTCCTTTCTTTTCCAGTATTCTCTGCCCATCCACAGTATCTTTAATTTCCTAGTAATTAAGAGAGTGATTTACTGTTACCATCTGAAGCTGGTGACCTTACCCAAGCCCTCTCCAGAGGCGACACACAAGGGCACGAAGAAAATGCAATTTACAGAACATCAGATATTCATTAAACTAACAAATACATTTGCTACTCAGACAGGTTATAGTTTCTTCTAAGTTACCAATACCGAAGTCTCAAAAACCATTCTAATGGTGTATTAGACGGAATAACTTGCAATTAAACCCCTGTCAACTTAATGTTTCCAGGCTATTAGATACCTTTTTGCATTACTCTTTACTCCCAGGACTTCTTATTAAAATCACTTCAAATATGCATGCTTACTTTTTTATGTTATTGATTGATACATATCTTACACAGCTGATTTTCCCCCCCTCTCCAGAGGATATTCCTGACAAACATTGTAAACGTATTACTGTGCAGTTTTCCCGCCGACATAAACAGCACAGATATTACTAATAAATATATATTTTACCATATTAAAGGGACACTGAACCCAATTGTTTTCTTTCATGATTCAGAGCAGCAATTTTAAGCAACTTTCTAATTTACTCCTATTATCAATTTTTCTTCGTTCTCTTGGTATCTTTATTTGAAAAAGCAGGAATGTAAGCTTACGAGACGGCCTATCTTTGGTTTAGCACCTGGGTAGCGCTGGTAGGTGCTGAACCAAAAACGGGCCAGCTCATAAGCTTTACATTCCTGCTTTTTCAAATAAAGATAGCAAGAGAACGAAGAAAAATTGATAATAGGAGTAAATTAGAAAGTTGCTTAAAATTGTTCCTCTATCTGAATCATGAAAGAAGAAATTTGAGTTCAGTGTCCCTTTAAAGGGACATAGAAAGAAAGTTTGAACGTATGTTTATAACAGTTTACATCTCTGTTTGTGATTATAATAAAGTAGTCTTACTGGATACTACAAGATGCGTCTTTAGGGTCTGGACGTGGGCGTTTTAGTACACAGAATTCATAAAAACTCTTTTTCTCCAGTGAAGTATATATTCTCACTCTTGTGTCTCTCCTCTTATTTCTCTTTAAAGGGATATTTTAGTCTAAAATGTCCTCCCCTTTAACGTAATTTCCAATAATTCATTTTACTTGTTGGAGTGTATTTAAAGGGACACTAAACCCAACATTTTTCTTTCATGATTCAGATAGAGCAGCAATTTTAAGCAACTTTTTAATTTACTCCTTTTATCATTTTTTCTTCCTTCTCTTGCTATCTTTATTTGAAAAGCAGGAATGTAAAGCTTTCAAATAAAGATAGCACCCTGGATTGCGTTTGCTTATTGGTATACTACATTTAGCCACCAATCAGCAAGCACTACCCAACTCCAAAGCTTTACATTCCTACTTTTCAAATAAAGATAGCAAGAGATTGAAGACAATTTGACAATAGACTTAATTAGAAAGTTGCTTAAAATAGCATGCTCTATCAGAATCATTAAAGAAAAAATTATTCTGATACCTTTATTTTGTTAACAATTAGGCTGCTTATTTAGACATAGATAACATTAGCAGGTCTGCTTTACCTGCAGGCTCAGCCCATGTTATGGGCATATCCTTGAGAGTGACAGGTGATGGTTTGAATAGGCAAAAACACCTACTTCAAATACAAAAATAAACATCAAGGAACACATTAACATACATTTAACACTCTGCAGTAGGTATAACAAGATATGTTGAATACATCAAGGAGAAACACATGAGATAATTTCCTTTAAACAAAATAGGCTTTTTAAAAGTGATTTTTTAAAATAAATTATTGAGTTTTTTTCCACACTAATCTTGTACAATAATCTAGTTGTTCTGTGCTGTGTGTGCTGTTTTTCTACATCAATAATCTGTGTAGACTCACACATGCACAAACCATAAAACAGTATTTTAAGACTACAGCCGACAACGTCACTTACTGGCTCAGTCACTGTGATTTAATGTAACCTGCTTAAAGGAACAGGCTACCAAATGATGCAGCATAATCTGTAAAGAGCTGGCTAGAAAAAACATGTTTGCAAAAATGCTTCTATTTAAAACTGAAATACATTTGTGCACATTACAGTTTTGACCATTCTACAAAGTTTACTATGAAATCTTGCGACATTAAGCTGAAATCCAATGAAACTACAGTAAAGTGCGACCGCTAAAGATGATGATTGGCCGCTGTTTTACCATTCAGACGACAGTAAAAAAAAAAAGTAGCTGAAAGATAAATTGCTCACAGAGCACTTAGTCCTGTGAGCTAAAGAATTGTGAGATAAAATATCTTCCTTTTTTACATAGAGATGCTCAGGTGATATTTTCCTGTGAGCTTTTTACAGCTATTCTGCATCACTTTCAAGTGATTTAGTATATGGGTAAAATACCCATAAGGCCAAAAGAGGACACAATACAAGGGTAGCGACATCTCTCACCTGTTTTTGCTGGTTAATAGTCTCCTGAAGACGGTCCCTCTCTTTTGCAGATGTTTCCAGTTGCGCCCTCAGACCCTCCACTTCCTGGTTTTTTATCTGAGACGTAAACAGAGAGTTATTGTAAAAAAAAAAAAAAAGAAGGAGGAAAAACAGGTGATTAAAATACAAGCAAATCAAATAACCCAGAACATGGAAAATCAAGTAAAGCAGAATGAATGTGAGCAAAGCTTAAAGGGACAAACATTTTTTTTCTTTCATGATTCAGAGCAGCAATTGTAAGCAACGTTCTAATTTACTCCTAATATCATTTTTTTCTTTGTTCTCCTGCATCTTTATTTGAAAAAGCAGGAATGTAAGCATAGGAGCCAGCCCATTTTTGGTTCAGCACCTGTGTAGCATTGTCTAAATGTAGCCACAAATAAGCAAGCGCTACCCAGGTGCTGGACCAATAATGGGCCGGCTGCTATGCTTACATTCCTGCTTTTTCAAATAAAGATAGCAAGAGAATGAAGGAAAATTGATAATAGGAGTAAATTAGAAAGTTGATTAGAATTGCATGCTCTATATGAATCATGAAAGAAAAAAAATTGGGTTTTGTGTCCCTTTAATGCCTGACAAAAGATGACAAGTGACACTGAACAAAGCAAAGTATTATGTACTGAAAAAAGTTCCAAAAACAGGAAGAAGAAGAGGGCATTAACACTTGTGCGTGTACTTTAATAATGAACAAAATCAATATCAACTTAAAAGAAAGTTAAAAAAAAAGGACATGCTGACAAAGCACGTTTACAAAATGCACTGGGTTTGACCTTTTTGTAGCAATCAGCAAGAAGGGAAAAAAAGGTGCTAGGTGCAGCATTTCCAGAAGAAAAGTGGTTTCTATGCAGCTATGGGATCCCTGTGCTCCCTGCATAATAGCCATGTGGATCAATTATGGAAAATCTGATGCTAAGTGTATGTAGTGAGAGAGCTGTTCTTAACGGACCAATTATGCATGTTAGTGTCAATGGAAGTTGGTGGAGTTGAGTAATTGAGCAGAAGAAAATGTCAGATGAACCAATCAGATCGGAAAAATAACAGCTGTTACATCGTTTTTTTCAAACTTTAGGGGACAAGGTTACAGAAGTTCTGAGCAATTTGATAAAACAATTAAAACTAACCAGAAAAATGACTTCTGTAAGAACAGGCTGGTACAAGTGCAGGCCGAATACCAACAGAACCATGTGGCCTAACTAGAGAAACCAAAAAGAACAGGGAATTCAAGATACAGCAAGTCTGACCCTTCCAACAACGCAAAATGTAGACAATTGTTTGTACATACAGAACAGGATGACCAAACTAGAGAAGGTCTGATACAATTTGGTCAAACATATGCCAGCTCCATAATGATTAGGGTGATCAACCCAAAGAACTTGTCCCAAGCAGGGCTCACAGAACAGTATGACCAGCTTAGAGCAGGCCTGATACCAACAAAACCAGGAAAAGAGAACTAGAGCAAGGTATCAAAACTAAAACAAAGAACAGGTTTACTAAACTAAAACAAGCCTGATACCAACTGGCCAAACTAGAGTAGATTTCACCAAACAGTTTGTTTGAATGCAGCATAATAACAACAGGCAATATCCCAAGAACACAGTTATCATTTTAAAGGAGATTATTTGGCACCACGGAATTGGGTGACAGCAGGGGTCAAGTCCAGCGGGAACGCATGGGAACCGATTTCCTGCACTATTTTTGCAGGTGGAACTAAGTTCCCCCTGGACAGAGAATAGAAGTAAACACTGCTGCTGCTGGTGGGAGGAGCTGGAGCACAGTCTGGTTAGAGGGATAGTGAGATCCTCTAGTAATGGGCAGTAACACTTCCTACAATACACTAAATGCAAGCCTGTCAGCAGTCCTGCTGTGTGTTCACCCCACACTGTGAGGAACACCTGGTGCTTACATTTCTGTGTGACTTGCTTGGGGTTATTTAGCTTCTCTCAGCAGAAATAGGGCTAATGCACCTTAAGAGGGTGACATAGGAGGAGTCTCAGGCCCACAGGCAACCATTCAACCCTTCATTGGATTTAATTTGCTTTCATTAACCAAAGTGTATAGACTTTATACATATAAATACATGTGTGTGTGTATATAAAACAATATTCAATGAGTACAGGTGGAAGTCTTGGTGAGGTCCCACACTTTGTTTTTTAGGTCTTGACCCCTGGGTGACAGTGTAATATGGTATAAAAAAGACAGGGTAGAACACCTGTTATGGTGGAAAAAACATGTCTGATAACTCCAGAACTTCAAAATAATGTTTCATACTTTAGAGTATCCAAAGGTAAGCTGTGAGTCATGTGTCCTATGACATAGATTATTAGACTAAATCAGCCAATACTGGGCAACATAATTGAGTCAATGGGCCCTATGATCTAAATCTGTCCGCTCTGGCGAATGCTAATCAAAATTCTGGATGTGAATGATAGATGCCTACAATAAAATATTGTGTTAAAAACCCATCCCCACAAAGATTTTGTATGAATTCTCTCTATAGTACATTGTCATTTATTATCCCTATTCCGGCTCCATTTTTGTAACTGGATCACGAGCGAACTATAGGTTTTTAGCAACAGCTCAATAATTATAATTATTATTATTAATAACAACAGCAATTACAACTTGTAGTGTTAACAAAACAGCACCTACTTAGCCAATATATGATGCCACGTCCCATTTAAATATCATGGTAAATATTACATAAAAGGCTTTATAGTAACCTAACTACCGTGTGTAAGTAGCTTTATACTGTGCATAAAGAACAACATGACCGTATAATATAAGGGAAAAAAATGAAAATTATTTTAAATTATTTTTTTAATTAATTATTTTCAAAATATGTTTTTTATATATTTTTTTTCTTTTCTATTATAGGCTTAAAGGGGTACGAAACCCAAATTCTTTATTTCACGATTCATACAGTTTTAAACAACTTTCTAATTTACATCTACTATCAAATTTGCTCCGTTCTCTTAGTATTCTTGGTTGAAAAAGCAGCAATGCACGACTGGGAGCTAGCTGAGCAAATTGAGTGAACCAATAACAAGAGGCATATATGTTCAGCCACCAATCAGCAACTAGCTCCCAGCAATGTATTATTGCTCCTGAGCCTACTTAGGTATAATTTTTAACAAAGGATATAAAGAGAATGAAGCAAATTACATAATAGAAGTAAATTGTATGTTTTGTCTGAATCATGAAAGAAGTATTTTGGGTGTAATGTCCCTTAAATATAAGTATATATAAATATATTTGTATCTTCTCATTGAGATGAGAATGGCACAGTACAGAAAACAATGCATTCTCCTGTTAAAATTACATGCTACCAACTTTTTATGACAAATGTGCCAGTGTGTATTGATCCTGTCACAAATGAGATCTCTGTTTCCACCCTTGGCCCACTTCAGGGCTCGGCAAACTGAGGAGCCAGTTTGCCACTGGCTCCTAGAAGTTTACTGCTGGCTGCTAACCTTTTGGATTATACTCTCTATATCTATATACAAATACCACAGTCTGGCTCCTGAATTTTAAACAGATTTGTCAACCACTACACTTGACGGTGCATAAGAACCTACACTGTTAGACTAAAAGGCAATTACAAAGGCAGTAACAAAAAAATAATAGTTAAAAGGGACATTAAACACTAAATAAATGCTAGATAGAATGATGCAGTTAAAGGGACAGTTTAGTCAAAATTAAACATTCATGATTCAGATAGGGCATGCAATTGTAAACAACTTTCTAATTTACTTTAATCAAATTTGTTTTGTTTGCTTGGTGATATTTTTGAAAAGATAAACCTAGGTAGGCTCAAACTGATTTCTAAAACCGTTGAAAACTGCCTCTTAGCTTAGAGCATTTTGAAAGTTTTCACAGTTAGAAAGTGCTAGTTCATGTGTTTCATATTAGATAACATTGTGCTCACTCCCCTTGAGTTAAATTTTAAAGTTTCATTAGTTGATTAAATAGTGACAAAATAAGTGTAAAGTTTTAGTGTCTATAAAACATTGGGAGCTGCCATGTTGTAACTTAGGTTACCTTCTCTGCTGTGGCCAATTAGAGACAGTTATAAATACTATTTCTCTTGTTAAGTGTATCCAGTCCACGGATCATCCATTACTTATGGGATATTAACTCCTCCCCAACAGGAAGTGCAAGAGGATTCACCCAGCAGAGCTGCTATATAGCTCCTCCCCTAACTGCCATTACCAGTCATTCTCTTGCACCCAACGAATAGATAGGATGTGTGAGAGGACTGTGGTGATTATACTTAGTTTCATACCTTCAATCAAAAGTTTGTTATTTTATAATAGCACCGGAGTGTGTTATTCCTTCTCTGGTAGAATTTGAAGAAGAATCTACCTGAGTTTTTCTATGATTTTAGCCGGAGTAGTTAAGATCATATTGCTGTTTCTCGGCCATCTGAGGAGAGGTAAACTTCAGGTCAGGGGACAGCGGGCAGATTAATCTGCAAAGAGGTATGTAGCAGCTTATTATTTTCTGACAATGGAATTGATGAGAAAATTATGCCATACCGATATAATGTAAACTCAGCCTTAAATGCAGTAGCAGCAACTGGTATCAGGCTGTCATGTATGTATATTTTACACTTCAGTATTCTGGGGAATGGCACTTCACTGGAATTATACTGTATGCATAAAACTTTAGCCTAATTTGCAGGGACTAGCAACAGGCTTTTTAATAACACTCAATTTATTAATGTTAAACGTTTTTTGCTGGCATGTAAAATCGTTTAATTTTCTGAGGTACTGGGTGAAAAAATGTTTTGGGCACTATTTTTTTCCACTTGGCAGTCGTTTTATTTAATTTATGACAGTTTACTGATCTCTCTCACTGTTATGTGTGAGGGGGAGGGACCTTTTTTGGTGCTTTTGCTACGCATCAAAAAATTCAGTCAGAAGTTTATTGTCTTCCCTGCATGATCCGGTTCATCTCTACAGAACTGAGGGGTCTTCAAAACTTGTTTTGAGGGAGGTAATCACTCACAGCAGAGCTGTGAGATTGTAGTTGACTGTGATAAAAAAAAAAAGTTTATTTCTGTATTTTTTTTTTTTTTTTTTTTTCTGCTATCAGGGTTAGTTATCCTTTGCTAATGGGAGCAATCCTTTGCTAAAATTGTGTTTTTTACAAAGATTAGATGCTATAACTTTTCAGTTTATTAATTTTCAACTGTCATAACTTTTTCTGTGCTTCTTATAGGCACAGTACGTTTTCATATTATAGTAAATTACTTGAAAAGTATTTCCAAGTTGCTAGTTTATTTGCTAGTGTGTTAAACATGTCTGAGTCAGAGGAAGATATCTGTGCTATATGTGCTAAAGCCAAAGTGGAGCCCAATAGAAATTTATGTACTAACTGTATTGATGCTACTTTAAATAAAAGTCAATCTGTACAAATTGAACATATTTCACCAAACAACGAGGGGAGAGTTATGCCGACTAACTCGCCTCACGTGTCAGTACCTGCATCTCCCGCTCGGGAGGTGCGTGATATTGTAGCGCCGAGTACATCTGGGCGGCCATTACAAATCACATTACAGGATATGGCTACTGTTATGACTGAAGTTTTGGCTAAATTACCAGAACTAAGAGGTAAGCGTGATCACTCTGGGGTGAGAACAGAGTGCGCTGATAATATTAGGGCCATGTCAGACACTGCGTCACAATTTGCAGAACATGAGGACGGAGAGCTTCATTCTGCGGGTGACGGTTCTGATCCAAACAAACTGGATTCAGATATTTCAAATTTTAAATTTAAGCTGGAAAACCTCCGTGTATTACTAGGGGAGGTGTTAGCGGCTCTGAATGATTGTAACACAGTTGCAATTCCAGAGAAAATGTGTAGGTTGGATAAATATTTTGCGGTACCGGCGAGTACTGACGTTTTTCCTATACCTAAGAGACTTACTGAAATTGTTACTAAGGAGTGGGATAGACCCGGTGTGCCGTTCTCACCCCCTCCGATATTTAGAAAGATGTTTCCAATAGACGCCACCACACGGGACTTATGGCAAACGGTCCCTAAGGTGGAGGGAGCAGTTTCTACTTTAGCTAAGCGTACCACTATCCCGGTGGAGGATAGCTGTGCCTTTTCAGATCCAATGGATAATAAGTTAGAGGGTTACCTTAAGAAAATGTTTGTTCAACAAGGTTTTATATTGCAACCTCTTGCATGCATTGCGCCTGTCACGGCTGCAGCAGCATTTTGGTTTGAGTCTCTGGAAGAGACACTTGAATCAGCTCCATTAGATGAGATTACACACAAGCTTAAAGCCCTTAAGTTAGCTAACTCATTTATTTCAGATGCCGTAGTACATTTAACTAAACTTACGGCTAAGAATTCCGGATTCGCCATTCAGGCACGCAGAGCACTGTGGCTAAAATCCTGGTCAGCTGACGTTACTTCTAAATCTAAATTGCTTAATATACCTTTCAAAGGGCAGACCTTATTCGGGCCCGGGTTGAAAGAAATTATCGCTGACATTACAGGAGGTAAAGGCCATGCCCTGCCTCAAGACAGAGCCAAACCTAAGGCTAGACAGTCTAATTTTCGTTCCTTTCGTAATTTCAAAGCAGGAGCAGCATCAACTTCCTCTGCACCAAAACAGGAAGGAGCTGTTGCTCGCTACAGACAAGGCTGGAGACCTAACCAGTCCTGGAACAAGGGCAAGCAGGCCAGGAAACCTGCTGCTGCCCCTAAGACAGCATGAATCGAGGGCCCCCGATCCGGGAACGGATCTAGTGGGGGGCAGACTTTCTCTCTTCGCCCAGGCTTGGGCAAGAGATGTCCAGGATCCCTGGGAGTTAGAGATCATATCTCAGGGATACCTTCTAGACTTCAAATTCTCTCCCCCAAGAGGGAGATTTCATCTGTCAAGGTTGTCAACAAACCAAATAAAGAAAGAGGCGTTTCTACGCTGCGTACAAGATCTTTTATTAATGGGAGTGATCCATCCGGTTCCGCGGTCGGAACAAGGACAAGGGTTTTACTCAAATCTGTTTGTGGTTCCCAAAAAAGAGGGAACTTTCAGGCCAATCTTGGATTTAAAGATCCTAAACAAATTCCTAAGAGTTCCATCGTTCAAAATGGAAACTATTCGGACAATTTTACCCATGATCCAAAAGGGTCAGTACATGACCACAGTGGATTTAAAGGATGCTTACCTTCACATACCGATTCACAAAGATCATTACCGGTATCTAAGGTTTGCCTTTCTAGACAGGCATTACCAGTTTGTAGCTCTTCCATTCGGATTGGCTACGGCTCCGAGAATCTTCACAAAGGTTCTGTGTGCTCTTCTGGCGGTACTAAGACCGCAAGGAATTGCGGTAGCTCCGTACCTAGACGACATTCTGATACAAGCTTCAAGCTTTCAAACTGCCAAGTCTCATACAGAGTTAGTACTGGCATTTCTAAGGTCGCATGGATGGAAGGTGAACGAAAAGAAGAGTTCTCTCTTTCCACTCACAAGAGTTCCCTTCTTGGGGACTCTTATAGATTCTGTAGAAATAAAGATTTACCTGACAGAAGACAGGTTAACAAAGCTTCAAAATGCATGCCGTGTCCTTCATTCCATTCAACACCCGTCAGTAGCTCAATGCATGGAGGTGATCGGCTTAATGGTAGCAGCAATGGACATAGTACCCTTTGCACGTCTACATCTCAGACCGCTGCAATTGTGCATGCTAAGTCAGTGGAATGGGGATTACTCAGACTTGTCCCCTACTCTGAATCTGGATCAAGAGACCAGAAATTCTCTTCTATGGTGGCTTTCTCGGCCACATCTGTCCAGGGGGATGCCATTCAGCAGGCCGGACTGGACAATTGTAACAACAGACGCCAGCCTACTAGGTTGGGGCGCTGTCTGGAATTCTCTGAAGGCTCAGGGACAATGGAATCAGGAGGAGAGTCTCCTACCAATAAACATTCTGGAATTGAGAGCAGTTCTCAATGCCCTTCTGGCTTGGCCCCAGTTAACAACTCGGGGGTTCATCAGGTTTCAGTCGAACAACATCACGACTGTAGCTTACATCAACCATCAGGGAGGGACAAGAAGCTCCCTAGCAATGATGGAAGTATCAAAGATAATTCGCTGGGCAGACTCTCACTCTTGCCACCTGTCAGCAATCCACATCCCGGGAGTGGAGAACTGGGAGGCGGATTTCTTAAGTCGTCAGACTTTTCATCCGGGGGAGTGGGAACTTCATCCGGAGGTCTTTGCCCAAATACTTCGACGTTGGGGCAAACCAGAGATAGATCTCATGGCGTCTCGACAGAACGCCAAGCTTCCTCGTTACGGGTCCAGATCCAGGGATCCGGGAGCGGTTCTGATAGATGCTTTGACAGCACCTTGGACCTTCGGGATGGCTTATGTGTTTCCACCCTTCCCGATGCTTCCTCGATTGATTGCCAGAATCAAACAGGAGAGAGCATCAGTGATTCTAATAACGCCTGCATGGCCACGCAGGACTTGGTATGCAGATCTAGTGGACATGTCATCCTGTCCACCTTGGTCGCTACCTCTGAAACAGGATCTTCTGATCCAGGGTCCCTTCAAACATCAAAATCTAATTTCTCTGAAGCTGACTGCTTGGAAATTGAACGCTTGATTTTATCAAAACGTGTTTTTTCTGAGTCAGTTATTGATACCTTAATACAGGCTAGGAAGCCTGTTACCAGAAAGATTTACCATAAGATATGGCGCAAATACTTATATTGGTGCGAATCCAAGAGTTACTCATGGAGTAAGGTTAGGATTCCGAGGATATTGTCTTTTCTACAAGAAGGTTTAGAAAAGGGTTTATCCGCTAGTTCCTTAAAGGGACAGATTTCAGCTCTGTCCATTCTTTTACACAAACGTCTGTCAGAAGTTCCGGACGTTCAAGCTTTTTGTCAGGCTTTAGCTAGGATCAAGCCTGTGTTTAAAACTGTTGCTCCACCATGGAGTTTGAACTTAGTTCTTAATGTTTTACAGGGGTTTCCGTTTGAACCCCTTCATTCCATTGATATCAAGTTGTTATCTTGGAAAGTTCAGTTTTTAATGGCGATTTCCTCGGCTCGAAGAGTCTCTGAGTTATCTGCCTTACATTGTGATTCTCCTTATCTGATTTTTCATTCAGACAAGGTAGTTCTGCGTACTAAACCTGGGTTCCTACCTAAGGTGGTCACTAACAGGAATATCAATCAAGAGATTGTGGTTACATCTTTGTGTCCTAATCCTTCTTTGAAAAAGGAACGTCTGCTACACAATCTAGATGTAGTCCGTGCCCTGAAATTTTATCTACAGGCAACTAAGGATTTTCGACAAACGTCTTCCCTGTTTGTCGTTTATTCTGGTCAGAGGAGAGGTCAAAAAGCTTCGGCTACCTCTCTCTCCTTTTGGCTTCGTAGCATAATACGGTTAGCCTATGAGACTGCTGGACAGCAGCCTCCTGAAAGAATTACAGCACATTCTACTAGAGCTGTGGCTTCCACTTGGGCCTTTAAGAATGAGGCTTCTGTTGAACAGATTTGCAAGGCTGCAACTTGGTCTTCTCTTCATACTTTTTCCAAATTTTCCAAATTTGACACTTTTGCTTCTTCGGAGGCTGTTTTTGGGAGAAAGGTTCTTCAGGCAGTGGTTCCTTCCGTATAAAGAGCCTGCCTGTCCCTCCCGTCATCCGTGTACTTTAGCTTTGGTATTGGTATCCCATAAGTAATGGATGATCCGTGGACTGGATACACTTAACAAGAGAAAACATAATTTATGCTTACCTGATAAATTTATTTCTCTTGTAGTGTATCCAGTCCACGGCCCGCCCTGTCACTTTAAGGCAGGTAATTTTCCATTAAACTACAGTCACCACTGTACCCTATGGTTTTCCTTTCTCTGCATGTTTTCGGTCGAATGACTGGTAATGGCAGTTAGGGGAGGAGCTATATAGCAGCTCTGCTGGGTGAATCCTCTTGCACTTCCTGTTGGGGAGGAGTTAATATCCCATAAGTAATGGATGATCCGTGGACTGGATACACTACAAGAGAAATAAATTTATCAGGTAAGCATAAATTATGTTTTTTAAATAGGTCACTAGAGTGAGCAGCCAATGGCTGTGTGTTATATAACAGTGTTCTGCACTTCCATTTCTAACAGGAACTGCAAAGCTCACAATTTCAGAATGGAATTACAGGAAAAAGGAACAAAATAAGTAAGTATTGCAGAGTTTTATTTATATATATGATATATCCTTTTATATTACCATCTCAAAATACCTTTAACAAATAGAATTAACCGACATATAAGGAAAACAAAGATATTGAGCTTACATGCAGATCAGCTAAATGCTCAGTTCTGATCTTCGCCAAATCCTCTTCATGCTGCAACTGATTCCGCTCAACTGCTTCCTATAAAATTATAGAATAAGTACAAGACTGGACCTTGTGTAACATATCACCCCAGCCTCTCAAACTCACATGAGCTTGTAGGCAGCACAACTAAAACACCATACACAGCACCCGCACATAATACAAACTCACAGTGCCAATCGCATCATTCTGACTCATATTCATCATTTACATCAATTCTCCATCAAATAATTACCATTCCCTGCTTCTCTCATTTTCTATCAATGCCATATGTCAGTATGCTAGATCATCACTACTCACAGCTCCTAATCCATAATTACATTAGCCGGCCCCTTCGCTATTACAATTCACATGCCATGTGATAACATTCAGTGTTCTCCACAGAAAATGTTCCCAGCCAGGTGGCATTTTGAAGTAGCCGGGTGGCATTATCAAGTAGATAGGTGTGGGCAGTATAATACTTTCTAATATTATGTCATTTGCAGCTATATAAAGCACAAATTAATTGCATAATTTATCATAAATGTATTTAATTATAATTACATATTTTTAATACTGGCTAATTTTAGCTTAAAGGGACACTCAAATCAAAATAAAACTTTCATGCTTCAGATAGATCACACAATTCTAAACAACTTTCCAATTTATTTCCATTAACAAAATGTCTACAGTCTTTTTATATTTACACTTTTTGAGTCACCAGCTCCTACTGAGCATGTGCAAGAATTCACAGACTATACGTATATGCATCTGTGATTGGCTAATGGCTCTCACATGATACAGGATGAGTGAAAATAGCTATAACTTTGACATTTGTCAGACAAAATCTACTAATCATTTGAAGTTCGGGCTAAGTGCTATTGTATTGTCTTTTTAACACACATTTGTTGATTATGAAAATCTACTGAATTTACAGGTAATTTAATATTGGCTAAAATTTTAGCTGAGTGGTCAGTAAAATTAGCCGGGTGGTGCACCCGCTAATAAAGTCCAGAGGAGAACACTGACATTACAGCACCCAACCCCTATAAAATCATAATGACTTCTATCATATTAGGACTTTCAGTCCATACTACATGGCTACAAAAGCCCGGCATCATAACAGCTTTGTAGGCCAGTTAGGAGTTTTTATGGTTTCTGTATGAACTCCACATTGTGAATTTTTAAATGGAATAAATAAATAAATGTATGTTTTATTACTGCAGATTGAACCCGTCTAGATCTTTATCATGTATGGAGTTCAGTACATGAGAATCAATAACCCAAAGGGCTCTCCGTTCTTACTCTCGGCACTCATGTGTTACACTTCCCGGGTCATTCAGCAGTGAGCCCTGAATTTGAAAAAGCATCAAACATACAGATTTATATGTTGTTACCAGAGAGAAGAAACCAACACTCTCACTTGGTGAGTGAGCTGCAGCTTTACATATAAGTATATCGGCTAGAGTGGTTTATTCAATTCTCGATGATAATAATAATAAGGGTTATTTTTGGTCACAACTAACGGATTTGTAAAGCGTTTAAGGAATATATGTTTACTATTTATGATTGTGACAGCTTTGCAACACTAATCCTTCTGTTATATCGGAATAACTCCTAGCCCCAGTGAATCACCTGTTACAGCCCCATCACATTATCACTATTCCGAGACTATCAGCTTTTCATCCTGGCCACGAGCTGCTATCAAATCAAAATAAAGAACAGCCTCTTATACCATTAAAGTGACGCTCAGATCCTACAACCAACACAGCTCAATATAGTGATTCAGGACCTCTGACCCCAACAATGTATTTAAAGGGACAGTTAAAAGGATACTAAATCATTTTTTGTCTTTCATGATTCAGCTAGAGCATGCAATTTTAGGCAACTTTCATTCTCTTGCTATCTTTATTTGAAAAAAAAACCCACCCAGGAATCTAAGTTATGGAGCTAGCCAATTTTTGGCTTAGAACACTGGACAGCACTTGCTCATTGGTGGCTACATTTAGCCACCAATCAGCAAGCGCAACCCAGGTGCTGAACCAAAAATGGGCTGGCTACTAACCATACATTCTTGCTTTTAAAGTAAAGATAGCAAGAGAACGAAGAAAAATTGATAATAGGAGTAAATTAGAAAGTTGCTTAAAATTGTCTGCTCTATCTGAATCATGAAAGAAAAAATTGGGTATAGTGTCCTTTTAACACGTGGTAATTACAAGACATTTCTGTTGTTATGCTGTAGAATAACACAACAGCAAAGTCTCAATTATTTTTAAAAACAAATTAACATCCTTTTTACTGCTATTAGTTTTCAATAGCCAAACTCCACCCACCATTTGCCTCATTTGGAGAAGCCAATCTGAGCTTTAGTCCGCAGACAACAAGGCTAACCGCTGTAATAAAGTTAGTATAAAGTGCATTGTTTTGCAATTGTTATCTGATAAAGCCAATTAGGGACAGATATGTCACAGAGTTAGCCTTGAGAAGTCAGCAGGTGCATTTCCAGCTCGGAGAATTAGAAATTGCTCAATTTTCATAGCTACATTACATAAAAAGGGGTAAAATAAGTAATGAAAATATATTGCAAAGCTGTTTCATTACACATAACTAAGCATGATATATTAAAAAAAGTGAAGTAAATCCCTTTGAAGGGGTTAAACAAATGGTAGGCTAGGTTCATGCGAACCTGACATCTTTATAAAATGTAATACTTTTTGCATTAGTCCTTTTGACTCACAAACACTATCCCATACTGGTCCTCATCAGTTCACCACAACTCACAGCCCTCAGGGGTTGAGACAAAGGGGTCGATTTAAGAAGCAACGGATGCTGCTTCCGACCCACTCCGCTTCAGTTCTGCCTGAAGCGGAAGTTAAGAAGCAGCGATGTGCGGCGGACATGATTTGCTATAGTGGATCATGTCTGTCAGCACCATGATAAATTTACCCCCATGGGGCAGATTTAACAACCCCGAATCTAGCCATCTCACCCTGTTTCCGCGCGAGCCTTCAGACTTGCCGAAAACAGGAGTTAAGAAGCGACGTCTGGCGGACATGATACTCTGTAGCGTATCATGTCCGCCTGGCAATAATAAATCGGCCCCAAAGTCACATCCTGAGTAGCAGATTAAAGCATATAACCCCTATCGATTTATCCTAATTCCCAGCCCAGTTCACTAAATCACAGGTCTTATTATTCTGATTAACACCTCTTTTATTATTGCAACCCACAGCGCCTATCATTCATCTTAACTCTACTTCTCTTTCACTCCATCATAACCCTCAGAATTCCACAGCAGCCTTCAAATTAGCCGCTTATCTCACCTCTGCTTCCTTAAGCCTCCTTTCAAACCAGCCTTTGGTTCCCTCTAGTGACTGGATTTGTAAGCGCAGCTCTTCGGTTGTCTGTTGCAAACCCTCCAGCTCTCTGCTGCGAGCCTGAAAATGATATATATAATTATCTGTCTGCAGGCAATAAAGATATGCTGCTTCCAAACTTCATCTGTGTATATCTGGATCAATTATTATGGATAATTTATTATCAGAATATTCTGTGCACGTTCCATGTATTCTCCTCATCTGGATTAATAAAGCTTCTGCGTGTAATCATGTATTGTTATATCTTTAGGTCCTGCATCTCCTCTGTCTCCATCTCTTCTCCCAAATACTTCAGGGTCATCCCCCCCAAGTGTATTCTGAAATATCTTCCCAACAATTCATCTCTTTTCCAAATTCCCAACTGTCATCAGGTTCACCCCTCCCTATGATGATCTTTTCTTATTCTCTTAAAGTTTCTCATGTCTACCGAATTCACATTCTCAGCTGTCCCTAGGCATTCATGTCCATTTAATTAATGGTTTTTTTTTACTATGTAATCGTCTTAATTCCTAAATCGCACCTCAGGTGACTGCTCTCCAGATACCATCACCTTTCCATGCCTCAGCTGCTCTACTTCCTAGATCTACCTCAAGGGATTGCTCTCCAGATACCATCACCTTCTCATGCCTCAGCTGCTCTACTTCCTAGATCTACCTCAAGGGATTGCTCTCCAGATACCATCAACTTCTCGTGCCTCAGTTGCCCCTCTTCATAGCTGCGCCGCAAGTGACTGCTCTCATGATACCATCACCTTTCCATGCCTCAGCTGCTCTATTTCCTATATCTACCTCAAGGGACTTTTCTCCAGATACCATCACCTTCTCATGCCTCAGGTGCTCTACTTCCTAGATCTACCTCAAGGGATTGCTCTCCAGATACCATCACCTTCTCGTGCCTCAGTTGCCCCTCTTCATAGCTACGCCGCAAGTGACTGCTCTTATGATACCATCACCTTTCCATGCCTCAGCTGCTCTACTTCCTGGATCTACCTCAAGGGATTGCTCTCCAGATACCATCACCTTCTCATGCCTCAGTTGCCCCTCTTCATAGCTGCACCGCAAGTGACTGCTCTCATGATACCTTCACCTTTCCATGCCTCAGCTGCCCTACGTCACCGCAAGTGACTGCTTTCCGTGTACCATCAGCTTCTCATGCCTTAGCTACATGCTTTAACTATCACATCCCTTGGTTGGTCAAAGTTCCTCCACTTCACCCTACTGATATATTCTTATTCCTCAAAAGCCCCTCAACCCTTTCACTCTTGTTCCTGTCCCCGAGCCTCCCCCTCATGAGCTCCTACTACAATACAGTTAATGCCTTAATGGCCTTTATGGGCAATATCTCATCTCTCTATGCTGCAGCTGCCCCATGTTTCCTTCACACTGAGATACTCCGCTACTCCTCCTCTCCTCCTTCTGGTGCACCACTCACACTGCTCTATGCAGATATCTCACCTTCTCATCCCTAAGTTGCCCTTTAAGTTCCTCCTCTCCCCGATGCTTTTCTTCATGTAGCTCCCTGAGTTCCTTTTCATACTTGGCCCTTATACTTAGTACTTCCTTCTCATGCTGAAGTCTCACATTCCCCAAATCCTCTTTGTGCTTGGTCTTCTCTTGTAGCATCTCAATAGCCATCTCATCCAGCATGGCTTTCCTCTTGTCAGCACTCTACAAAACCAGAATGGATATTGTCAGTTAACAGGAGGGCACTGTGACAGGAATTACTAACCAGGGAGGACGAAAGTACCTTGCGAGTTTCATCAAGCTCTTGCTGCAAGTGCTGTATTTCTTGAGTGTGTTCCTGCAGTTGCTCCAACAGGCGAGTATTAGCACGGACAGACTCCTATGCAGAGGAAGAGACAGGAGAAACACAGACTCTGATTTAGTGGAACAATTAACTTAGACTCATATGTTATGTGTTGCAACAGTCTTTACCCCCCCCCCCCCCATAGGTGTCATAATGTAATTTAATTTATTGGTGTTACAATGTCAAAATCACATGAATCTGACTTAAAAACATAATTTATGCTTACCTGATAAATTCCTTTCTCCTGTAGTGTAGTCAGTCCACGGGTCATCCATTACTTATGGGATTATATCTCCTCCCTAACAGGAAGTGCAAGAGGATCACCCAAGCAGAGCTGCTATATAGCTCCTCCCCTCTACGTCATACCCAGTCATTCGACCGAAACCAAACGAGAAAGGAGAAACTATAGGGTGCAGTGGTGACTGGAGTTTAAGTTAAAAATTTTTAGACCTGCCGTAAACAACAGGGCGGGCCGTGGACTGACTACACTACAGGAGAAAGGAATTTATCAGGTAAGCATAAATTATGTTTTCTCCTGTTAAGTGTAGTCAGTCCACGGGTCATCCATTACTTATGGGATACCAATACCAAAGCTAAAAGTACACGGATGACGGGAGGGAAAGGCAGGATCTTTACACGGAAGGAACCACTGCCTGTAGAACCTTTCTCCCAAAAACAGCCTCCGAAGAAGCAAAAGTGTCAAATTTGTAAAATTTTGAAAAAGTATGAAGTGAAGACCAAGTTGCAGCCTTGCAAATCTGTTCAACAGAGGCCTCATTCTTAAAGGCCCAAGTGGAAGCCACAGCTCTAGTAGAATGAGCTGTAATCCTTTCAGGAGGCTGCTGTCCAGCAGTCTCATATGCTAAACGTATTATGCTACGAAGCCAAAAAGAGAGAGAGGTAGCCAAAGCCTTTTGACCTCTCCTCTGTCCAGAATAAACGACAAACAGGGAAGAAGTTTGACGAAAATCCTTAGTTGCCTGCAAATAAAATTTCAGGGCACGGACGACGTCCAGATTGTGCAGAAGTCGTTCCTTCTTTGAAGAAGGGTTAGGGCACAATGATGGAACAACAATCTCTTGATTGATATTCCTGTTAGTGACTACCTTAGGTAAAAACCCAGGTTTAGTACGCAGAACTACCTTGTCTGAATGAAAAATCAGATAAGGAGAATCACAATGTAAGGCCGATAACTAAGAGACTCTTCGAGCCGAGGAAATAGCCATTAAAAACAGAACTTTCCAAGATAACAGCTTGATATCAATGGAATGAAGGGGTTCAAACGGAACACCTTGCAGAACGTTAAGAACTAAGTTTAAGCTCCACGGCGGAGCAACAGTCTTAAACACAGGCTTAATCCTAGCCAAAGCCTGACAAAAGGCCTGAACGTCTGGAACTTCTGACAGACGTTTGTGTAAAAGGATAGACAGAGCTGAGATCTGTCCCTTTAACGAACTAGCAGATAAACCCTTTTCTAAACCTTCTTGTAGAAAAGACAATATCCTAGGAATCCTAACCTTACTCCATGAGTAACTCTTGGATTCGCACCAATATAAGTATTTACGCCATATTTTATGGTAAATTTTCCTGGTAACAGGTTTCCTAGCCTGTATTAAGGGGTCAATCACTGACTCCGAGAATCCCCGCTTTGATACAATCAAGCGTTCAATCTCCATGCAGTCAGCCTCAGAGAAATTAGATTTGGATGTTTGAAAGGACCCTGAATCAGAAGGTCCTGTCTCAGAGGCAGAGACCATGGTGGACAGGACGACATGTCCACTAGATCTGCATACCAGGTCCTGCGTGGCCACGCAGGCGCTATTAGAATCATCGATGCTCTCTCCTGTTTGATCCTGGCAATCAATCGAGGAAGCATCGGGAAGGGTGGAAACACATAAGCCATGTTGAAAACCCAAGGTGCTGTCAGAGCATCTATCAGTACCGCTCCCGGGTCCCTGGACCTGGATCCGTAACAAGGAAGCTTGGCGTTCTGGCGAGACGCCATGAGATCCAGATCTGGTTTGCCCCAATGCTGAAGCAGTTGGGCAAACACCTCCGGATGAAGTTCCCACTCCCCCGGATGAAAAGTCTGGCGACTTAGGAAATCCGCCTCCCAGTTCTCCACGCCTGGGATGTGGATCGCTGACAGGTGGCAAGAGTGAGACTCTGCCCAGCGAATTATTTTTGAGACTTCCATCATCGCTAGGGAACTCCTTGTCCCTCCCTGATGGTTGATGTAAGCCACAGTCGTGATGTTGTCCGACTGAAACCTGATGAACCTCAGAGTTGCTAACTGAGGCCAAGCCAGAAGGGCATTGAAAACTGCTCTTAATTCCAGAATGTTTATTGGAAGGAGTCTCTCCTCCTGAGTCCATGATCCCTGAGCCTTCAGGGAATTCCAGACAGCGCCCCAACCTAGCAGGCTGGCGTCTGTTGTTACAATGGTCCAATCTGGCCTGCTGAAGGGCATCCCCCTGGACAGATGTGGCCGAGAAAGCCACCATAGAAGAGAATCTCTGGTCTCTTGATCCAGATTTAGCATAGGGGACAAATCTGAGTAATCCCCATTTCACTGACTTAGCATGCACAATTGCAGCGGTCTGAGATGCAGGCGTGCAAAAGGTACTATGTCCATTGCCGCTACCATTAAGCCGATTACCTCCATGCATTGAGCCACTGACGGGTGTTGAATGGAATGAAGGACACGGCAAGCATTTAGAAGTTTTGATAACCTGTCCTCTGTCAGGTAAATTTTCATTTTTACAGAATCTATAAGAGTCCCCAAGAAGGGAACTCTTGTGAGTGGCAATAGAGAACTCTTTTCTACGTTCACCTTCCACCCATGCGACCTTAGAAATGCCAGAACTAACTCTGTATGAGACTTGGCAGTTTGGAAACTTGACGCTTGTATCAGAATGTCGTCTAGGTACGGAGCTACCGCTATTCCTCGCGGTCTTAGTACCGCCAGAAGAGAGCCCAGAATCTTTGTAAAGATTCTTGGAGCTGTAGCTAACCCGAAGGGAAGAGCTACAAACTGGTAATGCCTGTTTAGGAAGGCAAACCTTAGATACCGGTAATGATCCTTGTGAATCGGTATGTGAAGGTAGGCATCCTTTAAATCCACTGTGGTCATGTACTGACCCTTTTGGATCATAGGTAAGATGGTCCGAATAGTTTCCATTTTGAACGATGGAACTCTTAGGAATTTGTTTAGGATCTTTAAGTCCAAGATAGGTCTGAAGGTTCCCTCTTTTTTGGGAACCACAAACAGATTTGAGTAAAACCCTTGTCCGTGTTCCGACCGCGGAACTGGGTGGATCACTCCCATTAGTAAAAGGTCTTGTACACAGCGTAGAAACGCCTCTTTCTTTATCTGGTTTGCTGACAACCTTGAAAGATGAAATCTCCCTTTTGGAGGAGAAGCTTTGAAGTCCAGAAGATATCCCTGAGATATGATCTCCAACGCCCAGGGATCCTGGACATCTCTTGCCCAAGCCTGGGCGAAGAGAGAAAGTCTGCCCCCCACTAGATCCGTTTCCGGATCGGGGGCCCTCACTTCATGCTGTCTTAGGGGCAGCAGCAGGTTTTCTGGCCTGCTTGCCCTTGTTCCAGGACTGGTTAGGTTTCCAGCCCTGTCTGTAGCGAGCAACAGTTCCTTCCTGTCTTGGAGCGGAGGAAGTTGATGCTGCTCCTGCCTTGAAGTTACGAAAGGCACGAAAATTAGACTGTTTAGCCCTTGGTTTGGCCCTGTCTTGAGGCAGGGCATGGCCCTTACCTCCAGTAATGTCAGCGATAATTTCTTTCAAACCGGGCCCGAATAATGTCTGCCCTTTGAAAGGGATGTTAAGCAATTTAGATTTAGAAGTCACATCGGCTGACCAGGATTTAAGCCACAGCGCTCTACGCGCTTGAATGGCGAATCCGGAGTTCTTAGCCGTAAGTTTAGTTAAGTGTACTACGGCATCAGAAATAAAAGAATTAGCTAGCTTAAGGACTTTAAGCTTGTCTATAATCTCATCCAATGGAGCTGTGCTAAGGGTCTCTTCCAGAGACTCAAACCAGAATGCCGCCGCAGCCGTGACAGGCGCAATGCATGCAAGGGGTTGTAATATAAAACCTTGCTGAACAAACATTTTCTTAAGGTAACCCTCTAACTTTTTATCCATTGGATCTGAAAAAGCACAACTATCCTCCACCGGGATAGTGGTGCGCTTAGCCAGAGTAGAAACTGCTCCCTCCACCTTAGGGACCGTCTGCCATAAGTCCCGTGTGGTGGCGTCTATTGGAAACATTTTTCTAAATATAGGAGGGGGTGAAAAAGGCACACCGGGTCTATCCCACTCCTTGTTAACAATTTCTGTAAGCCTTTTAGGTATAGGAAAAACGTCAGTACACGCCGGTACCGCAAAATATTTATCCAGCCTACATATTTTCTCTGGAATTGCAACCGTGTTACAATCATTCAGAGCCGCTAATACCTCCCCTAGTAATACACGGAGGTTCTCAAGCTTAAATTTAAAATTTGAAATGTCTGAGTCCAGTTTACTTGGATCAGATCCGTCACCCACAGAATGAAGCTCTCCTTCCTCATGTTCTGTAAATTGTGACGCAGTTCTTACCCCAGAGTGATCGCGTTTACCCCTAAATTCTGGCAATTTAGATAGTACTTCAGTCATAACATTAGCCATGTCTTGCAAAGTGATTTGTATGGGCCGCCCTGATGTACTTGGCGCCACAATATCACGCACCTCCTGAGCGGGAGGCGAAGGTACTGACACGTGAGGAGAGTTAGTCGGCATAACTTCCCCCTCGTTGTCTGGTGAAATTTTCTTTACATGTACAGATTGGCTTTTATTTAAAGTAGCATCAATGCAATTAGTACACAAATTTCTATTGGGCTCCACATTGGCCTTTAAACATAGTGAACAAAGAGATTCATCTGTGTCAGACATGTTTAAACAGACTAGCAATGAGACTAGCAAGCTTGGAAAATACTTTTCAAATAAATTTACAAGCAATATAAAAAACGCTACTGTGCCTTTAAGAAGCACAAAAAACTGTCACAGTTGAAATAACAATGAACCAAATTAGTTATAGCAACCAAATTTTCACAGTAAATGCATTAAGTTAGCAAAGGATTGCACCCACCAGCAAATGGATGATTAACCCCTTAGTACCCAAAAACGGATAACAATTTAATATTAACGTTTTTATCACAGTCAAAACACACTCTCACAGGTCTGCTGTGAGTGATTACCTCCCTCAAAACTAGTTTTGGAGACCCCTGGGCTCTGTAGAGACGTCCTGGACCATGGAGGAAGAAATAGGAAGACTGTGACTGAATTTTTACTGCGCAATAAAGCGCTAAAATAGGCCCCTCCCACTCATATTACAACAGTGGGGAAGCTCAGTAAACTGATTTTATTCAGAAACAAACGACAGCCATGTGGTAAAAATCATGCCCATAAAGTTTTATCACCAAGTACCTTAGAAAAAAACGATTAATATGCCAGTAAACGTTTTAAAAATAAAATTATGAAATGTTATTAATAAGCCTGCTGCTAGTCGCTTTCACTGCAGTGGAGGCTCAAATATTACTTAAATATATACAGTATTTTCTTAGTGAAGTTCCATTCCCCAGAAATACCTCAGTGTAAACATACATACATATCAGCCTGATACCAGTCGCTACTACTGCATTTAAGGCTGCACTTACATTACATGGGTATTAGCAGTATTTTCTCAGTCAATTCCATTCCTTAGAAAATAATATACTGCAACATACCTCCTTGCAGGTGAACCCTGCCTGCTATCCCCTGTTCTGAAGTTACCTCACTCCTCAGAATGGCCGAGAACAGCAAGTGGATCTTAGTTACGACCGCTAAGATCATACACAAACTCAGGTAGATTCTTCTTCTAATGCTGCCTGAGAAGAAACAACACACTCCGGTGCTGTTTAAAATAACAAACTTTTGATTGAAGAAATAAAAACTAAGTTTAACAACCACAGTCCTCTCACACGTCCTATCTATTAGTTAGGTGCAAGAGAATGACTGGGTATGACGTAGAGGGGAGGAGCTATATAGCAGCTCTGCTTGGGTGATCCTCTTGCACTTCCTGTTAGGGAGGAGATATAATCCCATAAGTAATGGATGACCCGTGGACTGACTACACTTAACAGGAGAAATGTAACTTTTCACTCAGTCTATATTATACAATGCAAATCTCACTGGAGCCGTACTTTTCCTAGTAATGTTTGGCCCTTAAAGATTATCCACTATTTTCATGTTTTTGGTATAGCTTTATATAAGAAAATAACTTTTTATTTTTTTATTTTGGTCACCAAATTGAAGAAATTCTATACACCCCCACCAGTAGAACAGTGCACACGTCTAGAACAAGAGGGCATGCAAAGACTGTGTACAGCAGTAAGACCTGCTCACCTGAAGCTGAGTTTTCAGATCATCTCTTTGAGCCAAAAGACTCTCCTTTTCATTCTGCCGCTGCTGCAATTCTGCTGTAAGGGCTAAATTCTGGTCCCGGAGGAGACTGTGCTCTTGTGTCCTAGAAGTCTGAATCTGTCACAGACACAGGGAAAGCTCTATCTGAATAAACAGCAGTTTCTTGCCCTAGCTGTGCTCACTCGCTCTAGCTCGTCTTGTAGACTTTGGTACTGCTCCTTGTTTGACCTAGCTCACCCTTGTGTTCTGGGAATGGCTGCCTCACCATCCCAGACTCCATTGCAACATGAAACACAGTCTGTATGGTTTGATCCCCCTTCCCTTTAAAAGTCTTCCCTCTCTCATTCAGGCATCACTTATGTTCTCTTGCCTTACATGAACCTATACAGTCACACTCCACCACAATCTCAATATAGTATTGCTCACTAAGACTTCAGCTAGTTAAAGGGATAGGAAACCCATGATTCAGATCGAACACGTGATTTTAAACAACTTTCTAGTATATTTCTATTATCAAATTTTCTTTGTTCTCTTGGTATCTTTTGTTGAAAAGCAGGGATGTAAACTTAGGAGCCGGAATATTTCTGGAGCACTATATTTTTAAAATTAAAATCGTATGCTCTGTCTCATTCAAAAAAGAAAATTTTTAGGTTTCATATCCCTTTAAGGATTTTTAGTTAGAAACTACATAGGAAAATACTAATTATTAATGTACTAAATTTAACTGAATATATACTACTCACATTAAGACACCTTTCGATGCTTTTTATTTTAAAAAAAACTCTTGTGGGTTGCACGTGGCACGTTGTTTGGTTGGCCCTACTGTAGCTGGTCTAATGTGTGATATCTATGCTCTGGGTACTAGTGAATTACTCAGTGTATATATATATATATATATATATATATATATATATATATATATATAAATTAACAAGTAAGGCATTGCATTTTTTATCTAACTGTGTAAATATAGCCATAGCAAACTGCTAGAACTGTTGAAGGAAATTAAGGCTCTTAAAGTTTAATATGCTTCTTGTAGCTAGATTTAGGTAATAATGCTGTCAGTAAATATTTGCTTAAAAGGGACAACGTACTCAAATATATTCAGTCATGTATATGAAATATCAGCGTCTAAAACATAATGTAAACTGAAATGCTAATGTTCATTAGCGTATATGCATTTTTAAATCTCTTTTGTAACTCTGTATAGTATTAACTGTTAGTGATTTAGTGGATACTGTTAAAATGTTTGTGTTGGCCTCATATATATATATATATATATATGCATCCACTTAGTTGTTTAGATCCCACCAATAGGTCATCCATCTGGGTGCATTATTGAAGTACAATAGGCAGATAAGGATATGCACTCTCAGGTCAAATTTATTGACGTTTCGGGGTCACACTTAACCTCTTCTGTGTAGGTATTAATGAACATTCATATTCCTCAGAATATAGATAGATAGATAGATAGATAGATAGATATCAAAATAACAAGAGTATTGCATTGAGCAATGTTACTTTTTAATTGGACTAACTATACATTTATAAGATGACAAGCTTTCGGAAGAGTGTCTTCCTTTTTCAAGTCTGAAGCAATACTCTGAATACTCTGAAGAGTATTGCTTCAGACTTGAAAAAGGAAGACATTCTTCCGAAAGCTTGTCATTTTCTAAATGTATAGTTAGTCCAATTAAAAAGTATAATTGCTCAATGCAATACTCATTATTTTGATATCTAAATCTCTGGACTAACTCCAATCAATAAATATATATATATATATATATATATAAAATCAGTGTTCTCTAGCTAATGCTTTTTCCCTCGGAACCCAATAATCTAAGGCTCTCTCCACTCTGGTTAGATTATTTAAGAAGTTTTATCAGTACTGTGAGGTCCCTCAAATAATTTTATAAAGACAAATTTTAGCTTAAGAGTTGTTTATCTAGCTATGAAGGGTTGTGGTTGTGAAGGAGAGGCACATACAAAATATAATCTAAAAAAACAAAGATTTTACAAGGTTTTTCTCCATGCTAGCTTTTTATTTTTTTTTTATCATCTGCCCTTAGTCATGCCTTACATGCTCATTGCTTTGGCTCCATTTCTCTCTCACACAGCTCCACAAAATCTGTTAACTAGGTATGCTTATTACCTTGCACCATTCACCACCTCTTTTTCCCTTGAAGACAGTTCTCTTACTACATCATCCATCTCAAAAGTTATTGCATCATCACAAGCTCTCTCATACCAACAATGTAACCTTGCTTTCTCCTGCCTGACTTTCTCCCTCTTAACAGCATGGGGGTATTTCCTTTCAGCTGTCATGTCGCACGTGTTCTATACCATAAGCACAGCTCTTTGCTCTATAGTTTTACTTCCATTTTGCATCTGCATAAATCTCTGTTTCTAATTTTTGCCTAACTATACAGAAGCTTTCGGTAAAACTGGTGGCCATGTCATAGCCCCATTTTTCATTCAACTTCAACTATGACATGGCTTGCATTGTCCTTTAGAAACGTTATTCGTTTGGACTCTCTGGCCTGGCTGTTCCTCTTGTATTAGCATGGTTTCTATTTGCTCGTTCTTTCCTTTTATGCTTACATCATCTCGCTTACTCGAACACTTGTACTAGCAGCACTAACACAGCTAGCCCTAAATCTGTAGAATGGCCGATTTACTCACTCAAACTAACCGAATTCTTACTCTTAATTTCCTGTGTCCCATTCTGTGTCTCTTCATTTCCTCTGGTTATTTCCCTATCTGTGCTCTAACAAACCTGCATCCGTTGTAGTGAAAACAGTACCTGCTCTAACGCTGCCAGGTTGGTGCGCAAAGCATCGTTTTCCTGGAGAATATTTTCCACCTGCTCCTGGCTCACCGCGCTCTGACAAGCCACCTGTCCCCCAGACAACACATAGCACAATGGAAAAGAAAGGGAGTAGGATACAAGAGGTAAAGAAGAAGATAGCAGAGATAAAGTTGATTGTAGCGAGTGAAGAATAGTGAGCAAGAAACCACAGAAAGAGAAGGCACCATACACAAAAGGAGGAAGGAAAAGGGAGCAGATACAGAGAGGTGAGTGCAATGAATGGGAGAAGAAAAACAGGAGAGATTTTAGTAAATAAGGAAGTTTTAAGCCTTTAGAAATAGAGAGAAAACAATAATAAAACCGTAAGCTGCGTAGGGGCAGGGACTACCTGTTGGTGCAGGTCTTGCACGGCTCTCTCATGCTCCTCATTCTGGCTCTTCAGCTGCTCCCTAAGCTCACCACAGCTCTGTAAAACAAAGCCAAATAAACCACTGGGAAGGCCAGCAAATAGACCCGGCATGCAACCATTATCACAACCTATTACAGAGTAGAGCTGCTGTAGCGCATGCGTATGTCATGTGACTACAGTAAAGAAGCACACTCGTGTCACTTTGCTTTTATAGTCTAAAAGACATAAATCCTTTTAATTTAATACATAAACATGGGTCATTTAAAGGACATAGAAGTTTAATAGAAAGCTGGATTGCATAGCCCCAACATATTACTTAATAGCAGCTACTGCTGAGCAGCTCTGAAAAAAAACAGAATTTATGTTTACCTGATAAATTACTTTCTCCAACGGTGTGTCCGGTCCACGGCGTCATCCTTACTTGTGGGATATTCTCTTCCCCAACAGGAAATGGCAAAGAGCCCAGCAAAGCTGGTCACATGATCCCTCCTAGGCTCCGCCTACCCCAGTCATTCGACCGACGTTAAGGAGGAATATTTGCATAGGAGAAACCATATGATACCGTGGTGACTGTAGTTAAAGAAAATAAATTATCAGACCTGATTAAAAAACCAGGGCGGGCCGTGGACCGGACACACCGTTGGAGAAAGTAATTTATCAGGTAAACATAAATTCTGTTTTCTCCAACATAGGTGTGTCCGGTCCACGGCGTCATCCTTACTTGTGGGAACCAATACCAAAGCTTTAGGACACGGATGAAGGGAGGGAGCAAATCAGGTCACCTAAATGGAAGGCACCACGGCTTGCAAAACCTTTCTCCCAAAAATAGCCTCAGAAGAAGCAAAAGTATCAAACTTGTAAAATTTGGTAAAAGTGTGCAGTGAAGACCAAGTCGCTGCCCTACATATCTGATCAACAGAAGCCTCGTTCTTGAAGGCCCATGTGGAAGCCACAGCCCTAGTGGAATGAGCTGTGATTCTTTCAGGAGGCTGCCGTCCGGCAGTCACATAAGCCAATCTGATGATGCTTTTAATCCAAAAAGAGAGAGAGGTAGAAGTTGCTTTTTGACCTCTCCTTTTACCAGAATAAACAACAAACAAGGAAGATGTTTGTCTAAAATCCTTTGTAGCATCTAAATAGAATTTTAGAGCGCGAACAACATCCAAATTGTGCAACAAACGTTCCTTCTTCGAAACTGGTTTCGGACACAAAGAAGGTACGACTATCTCCTGGTTAATGTTTTTGTTAGAAACAACTTTTGGAAGAAAACCAGGTTTAGTACGTAAAACCACCTTATCTGCATGGAACACCAGATAAGGAGGAGAACACTGCAGAGCAGATAATTCTGAAACTCTTCTAGCAGAAGAAATTGCAACCAAAAACAAAACTTTCCAAGATAATAACTTAATATCAACGGAATGTAAGGGTTCAAACGGAACCCCCTGAAGAACTGAAAGAACTAAGTTGAGACTCCAAGGAGGAGTCAAAGGTTTGTAAACAGGCTTGATTCTAACCAGAGCCTGAACAAAGGCTTGAACATCTGGCACAGCTGCCAGCTTTTTGTGAAGTAACACAGACAAGGCAGAAATCTGTCCCTTCAGGGAACTTGCAGATAATCCTTTTTCCAATCCTTCTTGAAGGAAGGATAGAATCTTAGGAATCTTAACCTTGTCCCAAGGGAATCCTTTAGATTCACACCAACAGATATATTTTTTCCAAATTTTGTGGTAAATCTTTCTAGTTACAGGCTTTCTGGCCTGAACAAGAGTATCGATAACAGAATCTGAGAACCCTCGCTTCGATAAGATCAAGCGTTCAATCTCCAAGCAGTCAGCTGGAGTGAGACCAGATTCGGATGTTCGAACGGACCTTGAACAAGAAGGTCTCGTCTCAAAGGTAGCTTCCATGGTGGAGCCGATGACATATTCACCAGATCTGCATACCAAGTCCTGCGTGGCCACGCAGGAGCTATCAAGATCACCGACGCCCTTTCCTGATTGATCCTGGCTACCAGCCTGGGGATGAGAGGAAACGGCGGGAATACATAAGCTAGTTTGAAGGTCCAAGGTGCTACTAGTGCATCCACTAGAGCCGCCTTGGGATCCCTGGATCTGGACCCGTAGCAAGGAACTTTGAAGTTCTGACGAGAGGCCATCAGATCCATGTCTGGAATGCCCCACAGTTGAGTGACTTGGGCAAAGATTTCCGGATGGAGTTCCCACTCCCCCGGATGCAATGTCTGACGACTCAGAAAATCCGCTTCCCAATTTTCCACTCCTGGGATGTGGATAGCAGACAGGTGGCAGGAGTGAGACTCCGCCCATAGAATGATTTTGGTCACTTCTTCCATCGCCAGGGAACTCCTTGTTCCCCCCTGATGGTTGATGTACGCAACAGTTGTCATGTTGTCTGATTGAAACCGTATGAACTTGGCCCTCACTAGCTGAGGCCAAGCCTTGAGAGCATTGAATATCGCTCTCAGTTCCAGAATATTTATCGGTAGAAGAGATTCTCCCCGAGACCAAAGACCCTGAGCTTTCAGGGATCCCCAGACCGCGCCCCAGCCCATCAGACTGGCGTCGGTCGTGACAATGACCCACTCTGGTCTGCGGAAGGTCATCCCTTGTGACAGGTTGTCCAGGGACAGCCACCAACGGAGTGAGTCTCTGGTCCTCTGATTTACTTGTATCCTCGGAGACAAGTTTGTATAGTCCCCATTCCACTGACTGAGCATGCACAGTTGTAATGGTCTTAGATGAATGCGCGCAAAAGGAACTATGTCCATCGCCGCTACCATCAAACCTATCACTTCCATGCACTGCGCTATGGAAGGAAGAGGAACGGAATGAAGTATCCGACAAGAGTCTAGAAGTTTTGTTTTTCTGGCCTCTGTCAGAAAAATCCTCATTTCTAAGGAGTCTATTATTGTTCCCAAGAAGGGAACCCTTGTTGACGGAGATAGAGAACTCTTTTCCACGTTCACTTTCCATCCATGAGATCTGAGAAAGGCCAGGACGATGTCCGTGTGAGCCTTTGCTTGAGGAAGGGACGACGCTTGAATCAGAATGTCGTCCAAGTAAGGTACTACAGCAATGCCCCTTGGTCTTAGCACAGCTAGAAGGGACCCTAGTACCTTTGTGAAAATCCTTGGAGCAGTGGCTAATCCGAAAGGAAGCGCCACGAACTGGTAATGCTTGTCCAGGAATGCGAACCTTAGGAACCGATGATGTTCCTTGTGGATAGGAATATGTAGATACGCATCCTTTAAATCCACCGTGGTCATGAATTGACCTTCCTGGATGGAAGGAAGAATTGTTCGAATGGTTTCCATTTTGAACGATGGAACCTTGAGAAACTTGTTTAAGATCTTGAGATCTAAGATTGGTCTGAACGTTCCCTCTTTTTTGGGAACTATGAACAGATTGGAGTAGAACCCCATCCCTTGTTCTCCTAATGGAACAGGATGAATCACTCCCATTTTTAACAGGTCTTCTACACAATGTAAGAATGCCTGTCTCTTTATATGGTCTGAAGACAATTGAGACCTGTGGAACCTCCCCCTTGGGGGAAGCCCCTTGAATTCCAGAAGATAACCTTGGGAGACTATTTCTAGCGCCCAAGGGTCCAGAACATCTCTTGCCCAAGCCTGAGCGAAGAGAGAGAGTCTGCCCCCCACCAGATCCGGTCCCGGATCGGGGGCCAACATTTCATGCTGTCTTGGTAGCAGTGGCAGGTTTCTTGGCCTGCTTTCCCTTGTTCCAGCCTTGCATTGGTCTCCAAGCTGGCTTGGCTTGAGAAGTATTACCCTCTTGCTTAGAGGACGTAGCACTTTGGGCTGGTCCGTTTCTACGAAAGGGACGAAAATTAGGTTTATTTTTGGCCTTGAAAGGCCGATCCTGAGGAAGGGCGTGGCCCTTACCCCCAGTGATATCAGAGATAATATCTTTCAAGTCAGGGCCAAACAGCGTTTTCCCCTTGAAAGGAATGTTAAGTAGCTTGTTCTTGGAAGACGCATCAGCTGACCAAGATTTCAACCAAAGCGCTCTGCGCGCCACAATAGCAAACCCAGAATTCTTAGCCGCTAACCTAGCCAATTGCAAAGTGGCGTCTAGGGTGAAAGAATTAGCCAATTTGAGAGCATTGATTCTGTCCATAATCTCCTCATAAGGAGGAGAATCACTATCGACCGCCTTTACCAGCTCATCGAACCAGAAACACGCGGCTGTAGCGACAGGGACAATGCATGAAATTGGTTGTAGAAGGTAACCCTGCTGAACAAACATCTTTTTAAGTAAACCTTCTAATTTTTTATCCATAGGATCTTTGAAAGCACAACTATCTTCTATGGGTATAGTGGTGCGTTTGTTTAAAGTGGAAACCGCTCCCTCGACCTTGGGGACTGTCTGCCATAAGTCCTTTCTGGGGTCGACCATAGGAAACAATTTTTTAAATATGGGGGGAGGGACGAAAGGAATACCGGGCCTTTCCCATTCTTTATTTACAATGTCCGCCACCCGCTTGGGTATAGGAAAAGCTTCTGGGAGCCCCGGGACCTCTAGGAACTTGTCCATTTTACATAGTTTCTCTGGGATGACCAACTTGTCACAATCATCCAGAGTGGATAATACCTCCTTAAGCAGAATGCGGAGATGTTCCAACTTAAATTTAAACGTAATCACATCAGGTTCAGCTTGTTGAGAAATGTTCCCTGAATCAGTAATTTCTCCCTCAGACAAAACCTCCCTGGCCCCATCAGACTGGTTTAGGGGCCCTTCAGAACCATTATTATCAGCGTCGTCATGCTCTTCAGTATCTAAAACAGAGCAGTCGCGCTTACGCTGATAAGTGTGCATTTTGGCTAAAATGTTTTTGACAGAATTATCCATTACAGCCGTTAATTGTTGCATAGTAAGGAGTATTGGCGCGCTAGATGTACTAGGGGCCTCCTGAGTGGGCAAGACTCGTGTAGACGAAGGAGGGAATGATGCAGTACCATGCTTACTCCCCTCACTTGAGGAATCATCTTGGGCATCATTGTCATTGTCACATAAATCACATTTATTTAAATGAGAAGGAACTCTGGCTACCCCACATTCAGAACACAGTCTATCTGGTAGTTCAGACATGTTAAACAGGCATAAACTTGATAACAAAGTACAAAAAACGTTTTAAAATAAAACCGTTACTGTCACTTTAAATTTTAAACTGAACACACTTTATTACTGCAATTGCGAAAAAATATGAAGGAATTGTTCAAAATTCACCAAAATTTCACCACAGTGTCTTAAAGCCTTAAAAGTATTGCACACCAAATTTGGAAGCTTTAACCCTTAAAATAACGGAACCGGAGCCGTTTTTAACTTTAACCCCTTTACAGTCCCTGGTATTTGCTTTGTTGAGACCCAACCAAGCCCAAAGGGGAATACGATACCAAATGACGCCTTCAGAAAGTCTTTTCTATGTATCAGAGCTCCTCACACATGCGACTGCATGTCATGCCTCTCAAAAACAAGTGCGCAACACCGGCGCGAAAATGAGGCTCTGCCTATGATTTGGGAAAGCCCCTAAGAATAAGGTGTCTAAAACAGTGCCTGCCGATATAATCTTATCAAAATACCCAGATTAAATGATTCCTCAAGGCTAAATATGTGTTAATAATGAATCGATTTAGCCCAGAAAAAGTCTACAGTCTTAATAAGCCCTTGTGAAGCCCTTATTTACTATCTTAATAAACATGGCTTACCGGATCCCATAGGGAAAATGACAGCTTCCAGCATTACATCGTCTTGTTAGAATGTGTCATACCTCAAGCAGCAAGAGACTGCTCACTGTTCCCCCAACTGAAGTTAATTCCTCTCAACAGTCCTGTGTGGAACAGCCATGGATTTTAGTAACGGTTGCTAAAATCATTTTCCTCATACAAACAGAAATCTTCATCTCTTTTCTGTTTCTGAGTAAATAGTACATACCAGCACTATTTTAAAATAACAAACTCTTGATTGAATAATAAAAACTACAGTTAAACACTAAAAAACTCTAAGCCATCTCCGTGGAGATGTTGCCTGTACAACGGCAAAGAGAATGACTGGGGTAGGCGGAGCCTAGGAGGGATCATGTGACCAGCTTTGCTGGGCTCTTTGCCATTTCCTGTTGGGGAAGAGAATATCCCACAAGTAAGGATGACGCCGTGGACCGGACACACCTATGTTGGAGAAAAGGCTGCTTTAACCTTTCTTTAAAAACGAACGTTTGGCACCATATGCATGCGTGATCTGCTGATCTGAGACCTTGGAGCTGATTGGTGGGTACACTTCCTCCAATGTACATGAAGAGTAACTACCATAGAAAACGCCACCGAAAACCAGCACCCAGAGTGTACAAGTGATGCCTATTTGGTTATTGAAAAAGACAACAAGATACAAATAATACATCTAACTGCTATAAGCTATTAGAGTGTACATAACACATATACATTTTGACTGGCCAGTCACATACTAAATATATTATTTGATTTCACTTTGAAACATCATTTATATTTATGTTTGCATGAAATACCATTTTCTTACATATTATAATAACATTATTCAAACTAAGATCATCTCCTTCTAATATAATTTTAGTTTCTAATATAATTTTAGTTGAATATTTGTGTTATCCATGTTTAGACTTTTTTGATAGCCTTTTTTGGCTAACTTTTTAGGCGCAACTACACTAACTATATCTCCTGAAAAAGACACATTGCGTAGTGTTTTCAAAAAGTATACGGAAGCTGTAAAGTTTCAGTATACTCTTGACTTTCACGTCTCTAAACACTTTAATATTTTAGGAATGTTATGAGTACAGCATGCCTTTAAAGGAAACATGAAAGACAAAATTAAACTTTAATGCTTTGACAAATTTGTGAGTATCTCAAGAGGATTTGGAATAATTCTATTACTTTGCGCATGTACAGTACAGTCTGACATTTTAGAGGTATATATGAATATTTGGTCTAGATTAAACCTATATTCAGCATTATTGTAGTAGTCCCTTAGTAGTAGACAGGACAGACTTGCGTATACATATATGTATGTACAGCTAAAAAGATCTACAGGAAACACAAGAAAACAGAAATCACAACCTTGACATCTAGAAATGGAGTTTTGCAATTATGCTTTTAATAAGTTTGTTTTAATTCATATTCACATTTTCATGATTGTAAGTTATAGTAATTTCATTTTCTTAAATGCGATTTCTATCAGCAATTGCATAGTTGTGATACAACAGTTTGCCGGTCAGTCTTGTTTATTAGTGGCCAAGATCTTTTGCACAGGTTCTCCCAGTAAACAGAAGCCCCAAAATTTGTGTTTTAAAAAAGTTACTAGAACCTTGTGCCGCCATATTCTTACAGATGTAGCTATCCTTCAAAGACAAACCTTGTTCTGTATAATAACAAGGTTTTAGAATTGTTGACAATATTTAAACCTTGTCACTTAGCAGTTTCATGATTTACTATATGAGAATAATTTCCAAATTCAGAATTCCAAAATCCAAACTTATTCTAAAATCCAAACTTATTCTAAAATCCAAACTTATTCTAAAATCCAAACTTATTCTAAAATCCAAACTTATTCTAAAATCCAAACTTTTTAATTAATATTTTTTTTTAAATAAAATTATCAAAAATTACTATTTTCCCTGCCTGTAAGTTACAGAAGTATTAAATTATATAAAACTGCCTTTAGGTTACATGCATAAGCTGTATTATGACATGTAAATATTGCCTAAATGACATAAGATATTGTTGTTTACACTTGGTCCCATCCCCTCTCCAAACTGTCCCATTTTACGGATACAAATATTCCAAAATCCAAACTATTCTGATATTCAAACCTTTTCCATTCCAAGGCAGTTTGGATAAAGGGTTTTCTACCTGTACTGTTATAGAAGATTAAATAAGTTGTGTCATCTTTTTTTATACGAAAATTTATTTCATGCAGTGTTCTTCTTGATTTGATGAAAATCGTGCAAAACGAAGAACAAATCTTTCTTAATGAATTAAAAAAACAAAAAAACAACACAATTATTAAATGCAAGTAACAGTGCAATCATAAAATACTCTAACATCAAAAGCGTTTTCTTTTGCAATTGTATTTCCTTTTTAAAGGGACATTGTACACTAGATTTTTCTTTGCATAAATGTTTTGTAGATGATTCATTTATATAGCCCATCTGGGAGTGTTTTTGTAAAAATGTATTTTTTTGATTATTTTGTAATATCATTCTGCTGATTTTCAGACTCCTAACCAAGCCCCAAAGTGTCAGATGTATACTGATGTATACAGGCTCCTGTTTATATAATCTTTTTATATTCAGGGAAGGGGGGAGGGTCGGCTTTTTTTCTGTTTTCCCAACACTTTTTCACTGGGTGTCCAGCCTAACCTCACCAACAGTGCTAAACTGGGAGCTTCTACGTGTTTAAAAGGTTTTATACTAGATTTTTAGATCAGTGTCTGTGCATTTTCTTCTATATAGTAGTGTCTATTACATGCAGTTATATGACAATTAGTGCATACTGTCCCTTTAAGACCTTTACTTTCTAAATTTTCATGTACTAAGATTAATATTTATGAAACATTTTCACCAAAAGGGAGAAAACTAAAAGACCCTGTTACACTTATAATATTAGGATTATTTTATATTTACAAACTATGCATGCTGGTTATGATTACAAAAATGAATATCATTTTCATTGAATAAAAACTCTCACCCCATGTACAGATCATTACTTTTTTTCACTAATTTCACTGGTTATAAAAAATGGCTTAGTATGGGCCTGGTTACCTTCCAATCCTATTTGGGTCAATACAGGCTCAGTTACATGCTAAGATAATGGTAGGAGGTGGGTACTGTTTGGTTCAGTTTAGGCCCACTTACCTGCTGGGATACCTGCAGATCTTGCTGGATCTTCTGGGTTTGTAGAGCAAACACTTTTAATTCTTCCTCTTTCTTTTGTTGAATTTCTTCAATTTTAGTCCTTGTTGAAACAAAAATAGGCTAATTAAATAAAGGTTTACCTTAAAGGTCAGAAAAAGTCAAAATTAAAAGGGATAGTAAACACCAAAAATGTTATTGTTTAAAAAGATAGATAATTCCTTTATTACCCATTCCCCAGTTTTGCATAACCAACACAGTTATATTAATATACTTTTTACCTCTGTAATTACCTTGTATCTAAGCCTCTGCAGACTGCCTCCTTATCTCAGATCTTTTGATAGACTTGCATTTCAGGCAATTAGTACTGAATCGTAAATTACTCATATTTATATTAAACGCATGAACTATCCCTCCAGCTGTGAAAAACTGTCAAATGCATTCAGATAAGAGGCGGCCTTTAAGGGATTAGAAATTGGCATATGAGCCTACCTAGGTTTAGCTTTCAATTAAGAATACCAAGAGAACAAACTAAATTTGATGATAAAAGTAAATTAGAAAGCTGTTTAAAATGACATGCCATATCTGAATCATGAAAGTTTAATTTGTACTTTACTATCTTTTTAAACTTTCATGATTTATAAACAGCATGCATTTTTATACAACCTTCCATATACTTCTACTATCTTATTTGCTTAGTTAGCTTGATGTCTCTTTAAATAGGAAGATGCCTTGGGAGTTAAAAGAAATCATAGGGAAAAAATGTGCCTGTCAGATGTAGGTTGATATACGATTAGTGAAACAGAAACAAAGAAATGGCGTTGGTTTTATTTATTTATTGGCATTAGCAATCATTGGTATGAAGGGGAGGATGGCTTGGGTTTGCCATGTTTTTGTACAAATGGTTTGTGCTGTCTTCCTTGAGATGTAAGTAATATTGGCCATATTGTGATCCCCAAGGCAGAACATACAGTGATCTGAGATGTCATCGCAGAAAATGCAGCATGTCTGCAAAAAGAGCAGGACACATGCAGGAACTGTTAGCGCTTAAACTTTGTGCTGCTTCACATTAGACTGTTCTCTTCAAACAGAGCTGTGCTCTGGCTGAACTGTGTAAGTTTTCCATAACACAGTGCATCCAGAGCAAAGAGCGGTTTGAAGTTAACAGTCATATATACAGTAGCGCTACAAAGCAGCAGCACATTGCTTGTTAATGGGCTCTCAGAGGGTTTTTTCAAACCCGCCCCCTAGCCTTTCCCAGTCTGCAAAGCTGTTTATTCTGAATGTAAAATGTTAGTATGAGCATTGCATCTTTTTTATTACTACATTTCTATGTTAGACCAAGAGAAAAGGAAACAGATTTATTCAAGAGACATTTTAAAATGTCTTTTTTGTATGCAACTAAATTGCAATGCAATTATATTATAAAAATAAAAAATTGCTTTATTCTTCAGTTAAGCAACACATTGCAATTGAACTGGTGCCTTAGTGTAACTGTCTAATTTAAAATAGAATGTTATTTAAAAATTACCTGCTGAAAAACTTTCACTAAAAAAATCTAAGAAAGTGAATAAAAAGTTCTGCCTCTGGGATTGTGATTCATTTAAACTGAATCAGAGATGGGGGGGTAACTTGGGAATTAGATGCGAGTCATTGTGAAGTTTGATAAACCAGGGGTACTAAGTTAAAGAGACATTAAAGTAAAAATTAAAACTTCATGGTTTAGATAGATGATGAGGTCTATGACTGAGTAGGTCAACCAATCACTAATCTAAGCTGCTCAGGAACTGCAAAGTAGCTCCAAAGGTGTACAACTTTGTACATGTGTTTATTACATTTGTAAGGAGTAAATGCACATTGAAAACAGGAAATTAATTTTAAAAATAAAATACTGTAGCAAAAACAGAATTTATGTTTACCTGATAAATTACTTTCTCCAACGGTGTGTCCGGTCCACGGCGTCATCCTTACTTGTGGGATATTCTCTTCCCCAACAGGAAATGGCAAAGAGCCCAGCAAAGCTGGTCACATGATCCCTCCTAGGCTCCGCCTACCCCAGTCATTCGACCGACGTTAAGGAGGAATATTTGCATAGGAGAAACCATATGTTACCGTGGTGACTGTAGTTAAAGAAAATAAATTATCAGACCTGATTAAAAAAACCAGGGCGGGCCGTGGACCGGACACACCGTTGGAGAAAGTAATTTATCAGGTAAACATAAATTCTGTTTTCTCCAACATAGGTGTGTCCGGTCCACGGCGTCATCCTTACTTGTGGGAACCAATACCAAAGCTTTAGGACACGGATGAAGGGAGGGAGCAAATCAGGTCACCTAAATGGAAGGCACCACGGCTTGCAAAACCTTTCTCCCAAAAATAGCCTCAGAAGAAGCAAAAGTATCAAATTTGTAAAATTTAGAAAAAGTGTGCAGTGAAGACCAAGTCGCTGCCTTACATATCTGATCAACAGAAGCCTCGTTCTTGAAGGCCCATGTGGAAGCCACAGCCCTAGTGGAGTGAGCTGTGATTCTTTCAGGAGGCTGCCGTCCGGCAGTCTCATAAGCCAATCGGATAATGCTTTTAATCCAGAAGGAGAGAGAGGTAGAAGTTGCTTTTTGACCTCTCCGTTTACCAGAATAAACAACAAACAAAGACAAAGTTTGTCTGAAATCCTTAGTAGCTGCTAAGTAAAATTTGAGAGCACGAACTACATCCAAGTTGTGCAACAAACGTTCCTTCTTTGAAACTGGATTAGGACACAAAGAAGGCACAACTATCTCCTGGTTAATGTTTTTGTTAGAAACAACTTTTGGAAGAAAACCAGGTTTAGTACGCAAAACCACCTTATCTGCATGGAACACCAGATAAGGAGAAGAACACTGCAGAGCAGATAATTCTGAAACTCTTCTAGCAGAAGAAATTGCAACCAAAAACAAAACTTTCCAAGATAATAACTTAATATCAACGGCATGTAAGGGTTCAAACGGAACCCCCTGAAGAACTGAAAGAACTAGGTTGAGACTCCAAGGAGGAGTCCAAATTTTGTAAACAGGCTTGATTCTAACCAGAGCCTGAACAAAGGCTAGAACATCTGGCACAGCTGCCAGCTTTTTGTGAAGTAACACAGACAAGGCAGAAATCTGTCCCATCAAGGAACTTGCAGATAATCCTTTTTCCAATCCTTCTCGAAGGAAGGATAGACTCTTAGGAATCTTAACCTTGTCCCAAGGGAATCCTGCAGATTCACACCAACAGATATACCAAATTATGTGGTAATTTTTCTGGTTACAGGCTTTCAGGCCTGAACAAGAGTATTAATAACAGAATCTGAGAACCCTCGCTTTGATAAGATCAAGCGTTCAATCTCCAAGCAGTCAGCTGGAGTGGGTCGAACGGACCTAGAACAAGAAGGTCTCGTCTCAAAGGTAGCTTCCATAGTGGAGCCGATGACATATTCACCAGATCTGCATACCAAGTCCTGCGTGGCCACGCAGGAGCTATCAAAATCACCAACGCCCTCTCCTGATTGATCCTGGCTACCAGCCTGGGGATGAGAGGAAACGGCGGGAACACATAAGCTAGTTTGAAGGTCCAAGGTGCTACTAGTGCATCCACTAGAGCCGCCTTGGGATCCCTGGATCTGTACCCGTAGTAAGGAACTCTGAAGTTCTGACGAGAGGCCATCAGATCCATGTCTGGAATGCCCCACGGTTGAGTGACTTGGGCAAAGATTTCCGGATGGAGTTCCCACTCCCCCGGATGCAATGTCTGACGACTCAGAAAATCCGCTTCCCAATTTTCCACTCCTGGGATGTGGATAGCAGACAGATGGCAGGAGTGAGACTCCGCCCATAGAATGATTTTGGTCACTTCTTCCATCGCTAGGGAACTCCTTGTTCCCCCCTGATGGTTGATGTATGAACTTGGCCCTCGCTAGCTGAGGCCAAGCTTTGAGAGCATTGAATATCGCTCTCAGTTCCAGAATATTTATCGGTAGAAGAGATTCTACCCGAGACCAAAGACCCTGAGCTTTCAGGGATCCCCAGACCGCGCCCCAGCCCATCAGACTGGCGTCGGTCGTGACAATGACCCACTCTGGTCTGCGGAAGGTCATCCCTTGTGACAGGTTGTCCAGGGACAGCCACCAACGGAATGAGTCTCTGGTCCTCTGATTTTCTTGTATCTTCGGAGACAAGTCTGAATAGTCCCCATTCCACTGACTGAGCATGAACAGTTGTAATGGTCTTAGATGAATGCGCACAAAAGGAACTATGTCCATTGCCGCTACCATCAAACCTATCACTTCCATGCACTGCGCTATGGAAGGAAGAGGAACGGAATGAAGTATCCGACAAGAGTCTAGAAGTTTTGTTTTTCTGGCTTCTGTCAGAAAAATCCTCATTTCTAAGGAGTCTATTATAGTTCCCAAGAAGGGAACCCTCGTTGACGGAGATAGAGAACTCTTTTCCACGTTCACTTTCCATCCGTGAGATCTGAGAAAGGCCAGGACAATGTCCGTGTGAGCCTTTACTTGAGGAAGGGACGACGCTCGAATCAGAATGTCGTCCAAGAAAGGTACTACAGCAATGCCCCTTGGTCTTAGCACCGCCAGAAGGGACCCTAGTACCTATGAGAAAATCCTAGGAGCAGTGGCTAATCCGAAAGAAAACGCCACGAACTGGAAATGCTTGTCCAGGAATGCAAACCTTAGGAACCGATGATGTTCCTTGTGGATAGGAATATGTAGATACGCATCCTTGAAATCCACCTTGGTCATGAATTGACCTTCCTGGATGGAAGGAAGAAGTGTTCGAATGGTTTCCATCTTGAACGATGGAACCTTGAGAAACTTGTTTAAGATCTTGAGATCTAAGATTGGTCTGAACGTTCCCTCTTTTTTGGGAACTATGAACAGATTGGAGTAGAACCCCATCCCTTGTTCTCCTAAGGGAACAGGATGAATCACTCCCATTTTTAGCAGGTCTTCTACCCAATGTAAGAATGCCTGTCTTCTTATGTGGTCTGAAGACAACTGAGACCTGTGGAACCTCCCCCTTGGAGGAAGCCCCTTGAACTCCAGAGAATAACCTTGGGAGACTATTTCTAGCGCCCAAGGATCCAGAACATCTCTTGCCCAAGCCTGAGCGAAGAGAGAGAGTCTGCCCCCCACCAGATCCGGTCCCGGATCGGGGGCCCGCATTTCATGCTGTCTTGGTAGCAGTGGCAGGTTTCCTGGCCTGCTTTCCTTTGTTCCAGCCTTGCATAGGTCTCCAGGCTGGATTGGCTTGAGAAGTATTACCTTCCTGCTTAGAGGACGTAGCCCTTGGGGCTGATCCGTTTCTGCGAAAGGGACGAAACTTGGGTTTATTTTTGGTCTTGAAAAGACCTATCCTGAGGAAGGGCGTGGCCCTTGCCCCCAGTGATATCAGAGATAATCTCTTTCAAGTCAGGGCCAAAGAGTGTTTTCCCCTTGAAAGGAATGTCAAGCAATTTGTTCTTGGAAGACGCATCCGCTGCCCAAGATTTTAACCAAAGCGCTCTGCGCCACAATAGCAAACCCAGAATTTTTTCGCCGCTAACCTAGCCAATTGCAAGGTGGCGTCTAGGGTGAAAGAATTAGCCAATTTAAGAGCACGAATTCTGTCCATAATCTCCTCATAAGAAGAAGAATTACTAATAATCGCCTTTCCTAGCTCATCAAACTAGAAACACGCGGCTGCAGTGACAGGGACAATGCATGCAATTGGTTGTAGAAGGGAACCTTGCTGAACAAACATCTTTAGCAGACCTTCTAATTTTTTATCCATAGGATCTTGGAAAGCACAACTATCTTCTATGGGTATAGTGGCGCGCTTGTGTAGAGTAGAAACCGCCCCCTCGACCTTGGGGACTGTCTGCCATCAGTCCTTTCTGGGGTCGACTATAAGAAAACAATTTTATAAATATGGGGGGAGGTACTAAAGGTATACCGGGCCTGTCCCATTCTTTACTAACAATGTACGCCACCCGCTTGGATATAGGAAAAGCTTCGGGGGGCCCCGGGGCCTCTAAGAACTTTTCCATTTTACATAGTGGTTCTGGAATGACCAGATAATCACAATCATCCAAATTGGATAACACCTCCTTAAGCAGAGCGCGGAGATGTTCCAACTTAAATTTAAAAGTAATCACATCAGGTTCAGCTTGTTGAGAAATGTTTCCTGAATCTGAAATTTCTCCCTCAGACAAAACCTCCCTGGCCCCCTCAGACTGGTGTAGGGGCCCTTCAGAAACCATATCATCAGCGTTCTCATGCTCTACAGAATTTTCTAAAACAGAGCAGTCGCGCTTTCGCTGATAAGTGGGCATATTGGCTAAAATGTTTTTGATAGAATTATCCATTACAGCCGTTAAATGTTGCATAGTAAGGAGTATTGGCGCACTAGATGTACTAGGGGCCTCCTGTATGGGCAAGACTGGTGTAGACGAAGGAGGGGATGATGCAGTACCATGCTTACTCCCCTCACTTGAGGAATCATCTTGGGCATCATTTTTACTAAATTTTTTTATGACATAAAATACATATAGTTAAATGAGAAGGAACCTTGGTTTCCCCACAGTCAGAACACAATCTATCTGGTAGTTCAGACATGTTAAACAGGCATAAACTTGATAACAAAGCACAAAAAACGTTTTAAAATAAAACCGTTACTGTCACTTTAAATTTTAAACTAAACACACTTTATTACTGCAATTGCGAAAAAGTATGAAGGAATTGTTCAAAATTCACCAAAATTTCACCACAGTGTCTTAAAGCCTTAAAAGTATTGCACACCAAATTTGGAAGCTTTAACCCTTAAAATAACGGAACCGGAGCCGTTTATATATTTAACCCCTTTACAGTCCCTGGAATCTGCTTTGCTGAGACCCAACCAAGCCCAAAGGGGAATACGATACCAAATGATGCCTTCAGAAAGACTTTTCTATGTATCAGAGCTCCACACACATGCAGCTGCATGCCATGCTGTCCTCAAAAACAAGTGCGCCATACCGGCGCGAAAATGAGGCTCTGACTATGATTAGGGAAAGCCCCTAAAGAATAAGGTGTCTAAAACAGTGCCTGCCGATATAATCATATCAAAATACCCAGAATAAATGATTCCTCAAGGCTAAATATGTGTTAATAATGAATCGATTTAGCCCAGAAAAAGTCTACAGTCTTAAAAAGCCCTTGTGAAGCCCTTATTTACTATCTTAATAAACATGGCTTACCGGATCCCATAGGGAAAATGACAGCTTCCAGCATTACATCGTCTTGTTAGAATGTGTCATACCTCAAGCAGCAAGAGACTGCACACTGTTCCCCCAACTGAAGTTAATTGCTCTCAACAGTCCTGTGTGGAACAGCCATGGATTTTAGTTACGGTGCTAAAATCATTTTCCTCATGCAAACAGAAATCTTCATCTCTTTTCTGTTTCTGAGTAAATAGTACATACCAGCACTATTTTAAAATAACAAACTCTTGATTGAATAATAAAAACTACAGTTAAACACTAAAAAACTCTAAGCCATCTCCGTGGAGATGTTGCCTGTACAACGGCAAAGAGAATGACTGGGGTAGGCGGAGCCTAGGAGGGATCATGTGACCAGCTTTGCTGGGCTCTTTGCCATTTCCTGTTGGGGAAGAGAATATCCCACAAGTAAGGATGACGCCGTGGACCGGACACACCTATGTTGGAGAAATAGAGTTTTATG